>NC_042961.1:5035108-5335108 GCF_901001165.1 Salmo trutta | reverse complement strand
AGTGAGTGAGTGAGTGAGTGAGTGAGTGAGTGGGTGTTTCCAAACAGGGTGATGCCAGTGGGGTTGGTTGGGGGATTCAGAAACTCCACACTGAAACAGCTGTGTAGTCAGAGGCAGACAGCAGCTCAGCACACTATTACCCAGCATTCCTGCTCCAGAGACTCACAGCAGTCTGAGGGAAGACAGCTGAAATGGCGACAGAATCCTGGAAATATGATGAGAAATATGGGAGATTTGTCCATAGCTTTTTGTCAATGATTAAAGACAATAAACACTTTGTAGCAAATCTCAAAAAGAAGGAATGTCAAGTAAATCATCTTATTCCCAAAGGGCACAGACGTCAATTCAATCTCTATTCCACGTTGGTTCAACAACGTTGATTAAACCATTGTGTGCCCAGTGGGTAGACAGACACTTTCCCACTGATATAAATAGAACAGACTTGACTGAGTAGGCCATGAAATTGACATTCTTTTCTAAGAGACAATAGCCTTTGAAACAGGGTAAAAATGGCGTCAGGTTCTGCATGTTTCCAGTATGTATGATTTGGCAACAACAGGGTTCAGATATGGCTGAAACGTAACATATTATACTAAATTAAGTGTCTCGGATTTATATACATACAGAAAAGGAAATGCTCTGAGACCAGGTTGCTGCGTCATGTGAGCTGAGCTTCTGATGTGTGACTGGAGTTGGAGACGATCTTTCTCTCCCACTAGCTTTGGTTTGTAGCAGAGTGACAGGGAGGCTCCAAGATGGCAGCTTGAGCCCACGCTAATCCCAGCTCTGCATACCAACTTTTGAAAGATAGTGAAAAGTGTATTATTTTGAACTAACCAATGAATGGATGATTTAAGATTTTTCAAAAATGTCACAGCGCACTGACAGAAAGACAAATCTTATCGCTACCTCCTCAGCTAGAAATGCTCAGGCGTCATCCAATGTCCTTATACTATACTGGCTGACAGACTCTATGACACTTACGGTGTCAGACAAGGATTTTCCGTTCATTGCCTATAACCCCAAGCAAACCTCCAGCTTCCAAGAAAGACATTTTTGAACTGGGCCTTGATGCCGCTGCCAATAACAATGTTATCGCCACACTTTCCAGGCTCATCAATACCAGGTCTGATGTCATAGAGTAAATGGTCGGCGACAACGCAATGAAAATCGAGGGCTTAAAAAAAACAGTTGACTTTGCATGCATGAAAATCAACGATGTTAAGAAGGTTGCCCACATCAAAAATCGTGTCGAAAAAGAGGAGGGAAACATGGACTTGTGTCAAAGAAGAATCGCAGAACTTGTAAACTACTCCAGACGGTGGAATCTGAGACTGTATGGCGTTCCCCAAGGCAGATGGGGAGAACGTGCGGCAAAAGACCCTCAAAGTCTGCCAAGCTGTCCTACCTGAGGAGAAGGCTAAGATAGCAGATGTTGTCGACACTGTGTATTGCCTCGGCACGAGAAGGCAGGGTGACTCCAAGCCCAGAGGTGTCATTCTCCAGTTCACATCACGGATTTACAGGGATGCCACTTGGAAAGCAGCAAAGAAATCTACCTTCCTACACGTCAACAACCTGTGGTTTGCTGAAGACCTCTCGAAAGCAGACAGAGAAAGGAGAGAGAAACTGTGGCCAGCTGTGGAAAAAGCACGAAAAGAGGGGAAAGCGGCTTACTTCATCGGAGGGCACGCTTTCATCAACGGATCCGAAATCAGCCTTCCCCTTTGAGGACTATCATAGACTGTGCCTGATGGACACAAAGGCTACTTAGATAAGCTACCTCTGATTTGAGCAGATCTCACTCCGGGCTCTAAGGTGATTTAACTTTCATTCTAACTGCACCGGACTACTGGAGTAATGGATATTTATTATTAGATTTTTCTCTCACCTTTGCTATTTTTACCTGCAGTATAGGCAGTGAGCAAGCTCTTTGTTGTTTAGCTCGTAGTACTTTCTGGAGATCTCAGTGGGGAAATGATTCATGGCTCTCTCATGGTTCTGAACGCTCTGCTGGAGATATCGCTCTAAAGAATCATTTCAATGGAAGTATTTTGCACTCCGACTGGGTCACTTTCTTTGTCTTGTTATCAACATCATTATTATTATTACCAACATTTATGGGTTTAATTCCAAACTTTACTTGAATCTTTGGAAAAGCTTATTCTCCATTGGCTAACCAAGTTCCCTGATGCTTTACTTATAGTAGGTGGGGATTTTAATATTTCTCCTAATGATTTAATTGATAGATGGCCTCTGGGACAGTCCACTTCTATGAATACAAGTTTGTGGCAGTTTATGGAAAGGTTTGCTATTATAGATATTTGGAGAGTAAAGTTTCCTAATGACAAGTCTTTCACATGTAGTAATAAGGCACGCTCCAGACAATCACCATAGATTTTTGGCTGGTGTCTAAATGTTTTGATAAACAGGGTATTTCTGTTAACATCCTGGCCACTCCCTTAACTGATCATAGAGATATTTATATTGACATTAAACTGTTTATCTCTGATAATGGCCCTTACTCATCATAGAGATATTTATATTGACATTAAACTGTTTATCTCTGATAATGGCCCTTACTGATCATAGAGACATTTATATTGACATTACACTGTTTATCTCTGATAATGGCCTTGGCAGAACATCCTATTGGAAGCTTAATAGCTGAATATTAAAACATGAGTTGGTCAAGATGGAGATAAACAATTTAATTACACACTTCTGGAACAAAGCTATAAATTACAATTCATACAGTAATAACTGGGAGCTTTTAAAACATGAGGTTGGAAAATATTTGTAAAAATATGGGAGTATTTTTGCCATTTATTACAAATATAATTCTCTTGGGAGGTAATACAGAGCTGAAGAAGAAAGTGTAATTACAAAGATCACCTCTCTTGTTCAAAAGCCTGTTGAAAGTCTCTCAGAAGAGGACAAATCTGTTCTGTTTGACCTACAACACAAGCTGTGTATATGTACATATGAACTGAAAGCAGAGGGAGCCTTTGTCAGATCTAGGAAGAAGGGGCTAGAGGAGGGTGAACAAAATTCATCTTATCTTTTCAGGTTAGAAAAATACCTCTAAAAATAATACAATTCAACAATTAAATATTAATGGTCTCATCACAGATGCTCCCAAATGAATCTCTATCGTTAGTTGCAACTTCTACAGGAATTGATATATTTCTAAGTATTGTGAGGCGTCCTCAACTCTTTTTTTGACTCTCTGGGGGATATGAAATCAATTGGGGACGTTGATGGGGAACTGTGAGATGACCCTATTATAGTTGAAGAGATCATTTATTCTATTCAACAACTTAAACATAATATGTCTTCTGGGACTGATGGTATACCTGCTGAGGTTGACAAAACTTTTTCTCAACAGTTAACCCCATTTCTGTTGGAGGTCTTTTCTGAAGCATCGCAAATAATGCTCTCCCTCCCAGTTTGACTCAAGGTCTGATTACATTCATCCCTAAGCCCAAGAAAGACTTGTTTCTTCTCGATAATTGCCGTCCAATCTGTCTGCTCAATAATAACTACAAAATATTAGCCTCAATATTTGCAAAAAGATTGAAGGCAGTATTGGACTCAACTATAGAAGAGAACCAATCTGGCTTCACATTCATGAGGAATAGACATATCAAATGAAATCAAATTTTATTGGTCACATACAGTTGAAGTCGGAAGTTTACATACACTTAGGTTGGAGTCATTAAAACTCGTTTTTCAACCACTCCACAAATTTCTTGTTAACAAACTATAGTTTTGGTAAGTCGGTTAGGACATCTACTTTGTGCATGACACAAGTAATTTTTCCAACAATTGTTTACAGACAGATTATTTCACTTATAATTCACTGTATCACAATTCCAGTGGGTCATAAGTTTACATACCCTAAGTTGACTGTGCCTTTAAACAGCTTGGAAAGTTCCAGAAAATGATGTCATGGCTTTAGAAGCTTCATATAGGCTAATTGACATCATTTGAATTAATTGGAGGTGTACCTGTGGATGTATTTCAAGGCCTACCTTCAAACTCAGTGCCTCTTTGCTTGACATCATGGGAAAATCAAAAGAAATCAGCCAAGACCACATAAAAAATTGTAGACCTCCACAAGTCTGGTTCATCCTTGGGAGAAATTTCCAAACGCCTGAAGGTACCACGTTCATCTGTACAAACAATAGTACGCAAGTATAAACACCATGGGACAGCGCATCCGTCATACCGCTCAGGAAGGAGACGCATTCTGTCTACTAGAGATGAATATACTTTGATGCGAAAAGTGCAAATCAATCCCAGAACAACAGCAAAGGACCTCGTGAAGATGCTGGAGGAAACTGATACAAAATTATCTATATCCACAGTAAAATGAGTCCTATATCGACATAACCTGAAAGGCCTCTCGGTTTGCAACTGCACATGGGGACAAAGATCATACTTTTTGAGAAATGTCCTCTGGTCTGATGAAACAAAAATAGAACTGTTTGGCCATAATGACCATCGTTATGTATGGAGGAAAAAGGGGGAGGCTTGCAAGCTGAAGAACACCATCCCAACTGTGAAGCACGAGGGTGGTAGCATCATGTTGTGGGGGTGCTTTGCAGCAGCAGGGACTGGTGCACTTCCCAAAATAGATGTCATCATGAGGATGGAAAATTATGTGGATATATTGAAGCAACATCTCAAGACAACTTCCGGCGCCGACAAAGATGGCCGCCTCGCTTCGCGTTCCTAGGAAACTATGCAGTATTTAGCTTTTTTATGTGTTATTTCTTACATTGTTACCCCAGGAAATCTTAGGTTTTACTACATACAGGTGGGAGGAACTATTGGATATAAGAGCAACGTCAACTCACCAACATTACGACCAGGAATACGACTTTCCCGAAGCGGATCCTCTGTTTGGTCCACCACCCAGGACAGTGGATCGGATCCCAGCCGGCGAGCCAAAACAACGGCGCCGCATTAGAAGGGACATACTACTCGCCAATGTCCAGTCTCTTGACAACAAGGTAGACGAAATCCGAGCAAGGGTAGCATTCCAGAGAGACATCCGAGACTGTAACGTTCTTTGTTTCACGGAAACATGGCTCACTCGAGACACGCTATCAGAGTCGGTACAGCCACCTGGTTTCTTCACGCATCGCACCGACAGAAACAAACATCTCTCTGGGAAGAAGAAGGCCGGGGGTGTATGCCTTATGATTAACGAGACGTGGTGTGATCATAACAACATACAGGAACTCAAGTCATTTTGTTCACCTGACTTGTTCACCCGTCGTGGTATCATCTTGAGAGGGAATATGCACGGCTGTGACTGTAACTGAAGATAATTATCTTGGGAGGTAATACGGTCTGCATTTGATTGTGAGGTATTCTAGGTCACCACCCATATGTATATACTGTATTCTATCCTATTCCACTGTATCTTAGTCTATGCCGCTCTGACATTGCTCGCCCAAATATTGATATATTCTTCATTCCATTCCTTTACTTTAGATGTGTGTATTGTTGTGAAATTGTTAGATATTACTTGTTAGATATTACTGCACTGTTGGAGTTAGAAACACAAGCATTTTGCAACACCCGCAATAACATCGGCTAAACACGTATGTGACAAATAACATTTGATTTGATTTGAAAATGTGTTCATCCTTGCTCCCTCAGAACAAGAGATCTATACGTGCTTTATTTCAAAGGGATATTGTATCTATTCCTTATGTCACAACTTACTGGAATACATTTGTCAAGAATATCTGTTGGAAAAAAGTCTGGTTATAACTACACAAATACCTGCTTGTTAACAAGGTCAAAGAGGTCTCTTTCAGAATGATCTATAAGTGTTACCCTGCAAATCATTACCTGAAGAAACTAAAAAAAAATACATTAACATTCATTTTACTTTTTGTGTTGAGCATCCAGAAACAGTTTTGCATGTATTTTGGCATTGCCTACATGTAAAGAAATTAAGGCAAGATATTAATAGTTTTATAATTGTTAATATTCTTGATGATTTTTATTATTGTTTATTGGAGAATGTGCTGCTCGGTTTCCTTAACTATAATAAGGATAAAGAAAAATAATTTTACCTCATCAATCTAATTGTGCTAATGGAAATTCCATATTCATAAATGTAAATTCACTAATAAAAAAACACTCTTACATGTTTTCTATAAGGAATTTGAGCAGTACATTAAGACCAATATACATTTTTCTAATAAGAAAGCTGTTAAAACATTCAATACCTGTGTCTTTTAAGGTCTTTGTATAATCTGTCATTTGTTGCACTCCCTATCCCCTCATTGTCTGTTTGTATACTTATTGTATGTATACTGGTGTTTCTGCAACAAAAACAAAAAACAAAATATATATATATATATATATTAAGGACTTATATGTAGGACTCTATAAGCCTATTTAGAAACTTGAGGGATAAACAACATTTTATGCAGAACAGGATCAATCGATTCCATGAACACAATTTGAAAACATTGTTGACAGTTTAGTTCCATTCAAGAAACTCACCTCTCAATCTAATTCTTGCAGAGAACGTCCGAGGAACGACGATTTCCAGATGTGTCTTGGTTGAAATAAGTAAGTTATTTCCTTGATATAGCTTTAAACTGTACAAATCCGGTCTCTGTTCGTTGATAGGTCTATTTCATATACATTTTTCCTTCTTTCACGAGAAGAAACTCAGGCTTCCCCACCTCATGCTTCTCACTCTTCCTCTTGTGTCTGTCCCAAACACGTGGAAATTTCCGCTTGGAAAATAAACAGATTTGCTTCAGGCTCGACTCGCGCTCGTCCAGTCCCGTTCTCTCTTTCTGTTCTCTCACGCGCACCGTATCCCAGCCCCCACCGCCCGGTCCGCGTGCGTGCAAACGTTCAGCACCACCCGCAGACAGAGGGAAACGAATGGAGCATCGCGGGTGAACTTGCTCCTCTTGTCGGGGCTCGACCGTTTATCTGAAGCGACAAGGTTTATGACCGGTGAGGGGAGGAGGGGACCAGAGAGCGTTCGTAGGGGGTATTCTGACGGCCGGTATCCCGTTGCTTGACGCAAATAATCCCTTTTTACATACTTTTACTGTCGACCACTTTGCTTCAAAGTTCATGTGTCCTTTGTCATATAAATCGTGTATAATCTAGCGCTTGTGTTAACATAGATCAAATCGTGGTGTGTAAAATGTCCCACTTGGCTGGTCTCACTGTCTGAGATCTCTTTAGTCAGACACTTGAGTCAGAGGATCCTAACTGGGGGAGAAACCCTTTGAGTCACACAGGATATTCCAAGGGACATCCTATCCCCTCACTAACTAACCTGTAGAAACGCCATTTTTCATTCCTCTAAGCACTACACTACCTGTCCGACAGCTTTGAAACAAGGAGCTGTTATTGTGTCTGAATGGGTTCATTATCAGGGATGTGTCAAGTCTATAACATGACTAATGCCTGAGACCCTGGTCACTGTTGATCTCTAACTCTGATTCACGTCAATTTCAATTCAAGGGGCTTTATTGGCATTTTAAATGTCATATTATGTCTATATACAGTGTTGTAATGATGTGCAAATAGTTAAAGTACAAAAGGAAAAAATAAATATAACTTTCTCTCAATTCAAGTCAATTCAAAGGGCTTTATTGGCATGGGAAACATATGTTTACATTACCAAAGCAAGTGAAATAGATAATAAACAAAAGTGACAATCTATCAAAGATTAACAGTGAACATTACACTAACAAGTTTCAAAGGAATATACAGGTAATATTATGGCTATGTACAGTGTTATACTGATGTGCAAATAGTTCAAAAGGGAACACAAGGGAAAATAAATAAACATAAATATGGGTTGCATTGACAATGGTGTTTGTTCTTCACTGGTTGCCCTTTTCGTGTGGCAACAGGTCACAAATCTTGCTGCTATGATTGCACACTGTGGTATTTCACTCAATAGATATGGGAGTTTATCAAAATTGGATTTGTTTTCGAATTCTTCGTGAGACTGTGTGATCTGAGGGAAATATGTGTCTCTAATATGGTCATACATTTCGCAGGAGGTTAGGAAGTGCAACTCCGTTTCCATCTCATTTTGTGGGCAGTGTGCATATAGCCTGCCTCTCTCAATAGCAAGACCATGCTCACTGAGTCTGTACGTAGTCAAAGCGTTCCTTAATTTTGGGTCAATCACTGGTCAGGTATTCTGCCACTGTGTACTCTCTGTTTAGGGCCAAATAGCAATCCAGCTTGCTGTTTTTTTTGTTAATTCTTTCCAATGTGTCAAGTAATTATCTTTTTGTTTTCTCATAATTTGTTTGGGTCTAATTGTGTTGCTGTCATGGGGCTCTGTGGGGTCTGTTTGTGTTTGTGAACAGAGCCCCAGGACCAGCTTGCTTAGGGGACTCTTCTCTCTGTTGGTGATGGCTTTGCTATGGAAGGTTTGGGAATCGTTTCCCCTTAGGTGGTTGTAGAATTTAACGGGTCTTTTCTGGATTTTGATCATTAGCGGGTATCGGCCTAATTCTGCTCTGCATGCATTATTTGGTGTTTTACATTGTACACGGAGGATATTTTTGCTGAATTCTGCATGCAGAGTCTCAATTTGGTGTTTGTCCCATTTTGTGAATTATTGGTTGGTGAGCGGATCCTAGACCTCACAACCATAAAGGGCAATGGGTTCTATAGCTGATTCAAGTATTGTTTTAGCCAGATCCTAATTGGTATGTCGGATTTTATGTTCCTTTTGATGGCATAGAAGGCCCTTCTTGCCTTGTCTCTCAGATAGTTCACAGCTTTGTGGTGCTGATGTTTAGGCCAAGGTATGTATAGTTTGTGTGCTGTAGGGCAATGGTGTCTAGATGGAATTTGTATTTGTAGTCCTGGCGACTGGACCTTTTTTGGAACATGATTATTTTGGTCTTACTGAGATTTACTGTCAGGGCCCAGGTCTGGCAGAATCTGTGCAGGAGATCTAGGAGCTGCTGTAGGCCCTCCTTGGTTGGAGACAGAAGCATCAGATCATCAGCAAACAGTAGACATTTGACTTCAGATTCTAGTAGGCTGAGGCTGGGTGCTGCAGACGTTTCTGGTTTCCTTGCCAATTCGTTGATATATATGTTGAAGAGGGTGGGGCTTAAGCTGCATCCCTGTCTCACCCCTGGCCCTGTGGGAAGAAATCTGTCTGTTCTTTTGTCTATTTTAACCATACACTTGTTGTTTGTGTACATGGATTTTTATAATGTTGCATGTTTGTCCCCCAACACCACTTTCCATCAATTTGTATAGCCAAATTGATGGAAAGGATTTTTTTGAAATGAACAAAGCATAAGACTTTGCCTTTGTTTTGGTTTGTTTGTTTGTCAATTAGGGTGTCCAGGTTGAATACGTGGTCTGTCATATAATAATTTTGTAAAAAGCCAATTTGACATTTGCTCAGTACATTCTTTTCACTGAAACTGCGGTTAATGATAATGCAGAAGATTTCCCCAAGGTTGCTGTTGACCTATATCCCACAGTAGTTATTGGGGTCAAATTTGTCTCCCCTTTTGTGGATTGGGGTGATCAGTCCTTGGTTCCAAATATTGGGGAAGATGCCAGAGCTAAGGATGATGTTAAAGTTTTAGTATAGCCAATTGGAATTTGTTGTCTGTATATTTTATAATTTAATTTAGGATACCATCAACACCACAAGCCTTTTTGAGTTGGAGGGTTTTTATTTTGTCATGTAGTTCATTCAAGGTAATTGGAGAATCCAGTGGGTTCTGGTAGTCTTTAATAGTTGATTCTAAGATTTGTATTTGATCATGTAGATGTTTTTGCTCTTTGTTCTTTGTTATAGAGCCACAAAGATTGGAGAAGTGGTTTACCCATACCTCTCCATTTTGGATAGATAATTCTTTGTGTTGTTGTTTGTTTAGTGTTTTCCAATTTTCCCAGAAGTGGTTAGAGTCTATGGATTCTTCAATTACATTGAGCTGATTTCTGACGTGCTGTTCCTTCTTTTTCCATAGTATATTTCTCTCTCTCATTTATACACCTCTCTGATCACCCTCACCCTCTTCTTCTTCTTCCCTTCCTCACCCCTCCTCCTCTTCTCCCCTTCCTCACCCACCACCTCCTTATAATCCTCACCTCTCTCTCCCCCTTTCCCCTCTCCTCTCCATGCACCTCTCTTACCCTCTCATCTCCCACCTCTCTCGTTCCTCTCCTCCTCCACCCTCCTCTCTTCCATCATTCCCATGGATCATTTCATCCAGGGTTTTAACCACAGTACTGCTAATAGAATTCACAGCAGATGGAGTGCAGCCGCTGCATTCTCCCCAATGGCGTCTCTGTGCATTCTACTTCATTAGGCTAGGGTGATGAGGCCAGGGCAGACAGACTGAGATCCTGTCTGTGTCCAAATTACACCCTATTCCTTATGTAGTGCACTACGTTTGACCAGGGCCCATATGGCTTTGGTCAAAAGTAGTGCACTAAATAGGGACTAGGTTGTCATGTGGGAAGCAATCTAAGTGCGTATTCACAGGACTGACGATGAGGGTTGCGAGCAGGACTGTTCCGTTTTGAACCTCAGCAGTTATGGTTTTTAAACTGTTCATTTATTCATCTGTGATTCTGCCAATGCGCATAGCATATATTTTCTGCTGCATTTGCAGTTACAGAGTGTGTGTGTGTGTGTGTGTGTCTGTGTGTGTGTGTACATGTCCACCCGTGTGCATGTGTGTTTGTGCGTGTGCACCAACTAAAACAAGTTATTGCCTTGGGCAGTCACTTGGACTTGTGTAAGAGTGCGTATATTTGATCATATAGCTTGGGGCTCAGTTCCATACAGCACTTAGTGGGGCAGCGTCTCATTTTGACCTATACTCAGTCCTCTGCTGCTGAGGTTGTATGTTGTGGTTGTAATGGGACTGTGACAATACACTGAATAGATTCTGTTGAACGAAATGTAAATGTGGTATGCACAATTTGCATATTTTCTCCAGTGACTGGAGACCTACTCTATCCCAATGACTGCCTGGCCGGCGGCTGTAGCTGCTGTACCGTATGGACTGGCTGTGTGTGTGTGTGTGTGTGTGTGTGTGTGTGTGTGTGTGTGTGTGTGTGTGTGTGTGTGTGTGTGTGTGTGTGTGTGTGTGTGTGTGTGTGTGTGTGTGTGTGTGTGTGTGTGTGTGTGTGTGCGTGCGTGCGTCTACAGTATGTGATGTGTATGCCCTGTGGCAGTTTTGTGAACAGGCATGGGGGTCTGTGTGTGTGTGTGTGTGTGTGTGTGTGTGTGTGTGTGTGTGTGTGTGTGTGTGTGTGTGTGTGTGTGTACAGTATGTGATGTGTATGGAGAACAGGCGTGGGGGTCTGCATAGGGGGTACACTGAGGGACAAACTAAAAGTCACAGCTGAGAGACTCTTTTAATAGTGACTAAAAGAAGAGAGAGAGATTGGACATATTTAAAGACCAAACAAATCCTTTTAATGAACGATAATATTATGAGAATATTGTTCCATTTTCTTATAATATGGTGATAGCTAACCCTCCAGCATGTACTGGACCTTCATGTATCCACCTCTTTCAGATCTGTGAACACACATGGCATATATCCTCTAGTGGAAGGAACAAGGGACCGAGTCAGATGAAATTGGCCTCTCATATCGTATGATCCACACGTTCTCTGCCTTAATGCAGGGCATACACTACACGTTATTGCCATACCAAACACATTTTCATGATCTGGGGGAAATACTATGAACTTGGGCTAGGATTAGTAAGCCGGGACTCGCGTAGTTTGACCGGGTCAAGGTCACACCGATGATGGCTGTTCTGTTGTCCAGACCCCTTGTCGGATGTCCCTATAATCCTCTGACATGTCAGACATTTTGGTCGTGCATCTTGTAGTATGAGCAGTGCTACAAAGTGATTGGGTAAGGACTGCTGCCAGTAGCCAATGAGCACTCAGCATGTTAGACCAAAACAATGATGGTGAAGAGGAAAGAAACAACAACAGAAAACACATAATCTTTGGGGAAAACGTGGCTGCCTTTTCAATTGGTGGAGTTCATTTTACATGGCCTGGTGCTGCGGATGGGTGGAGTTTGCTCATTATAAACCATTCCATTAATCCTTAAGCATCATTGACACCCACCCGGGGCACCGGGCCATGCAAAATGAACTCCACTGTGTCCTACCATGACAGAAACCAAAAAGATAATTTCATATAATCCACATTCTGTGCCTCAGTCTCTTTTGTGAGGTTTCTGAACATAATAACTAATAAAGCATCTCACTATTTGTGTGTCTTCATTTTTTCCCTGCGACAACTGAGAAACGCAGAGCAGGATAAACTAGAGAATCACAGTGTAATGTGAGTACCCACGTTCTGAGGTTGAGGATGGGCAGAATGAAAGATTTGGGAAAAGGAAATCGGGAAATGTTGTTAAGATTTTTGAAGTCGTGTAGTGTATGCCCAGCATAAGGGTCTTCATCCATTTGACCTGGGTCTAGATCTGCTCGTCACCTGACCTTTGACTCTGTTACTGTAGCTCTTCTGTCTACAACGGTAAACTAGTTCCTGCATCACAGAGAGATTCTGAAATTCCCAAGAGCAGAGAAGACTTCTACATTCTGTTGTTTTCAGTCCAACATTCACAAGATGAACTCAAATGAACCATTGAAAATATGTAGTAGATGTGCAAATGCCTTCTTCCCAAGTCAAGTGTTATTTTATTCAAGTATAAGTAACGAGCTACAATGTTACATAACTTGAGTATACAGTACTTCATGCTGTTCAATGTACGTTTAATTCACCATGGGAAAATGACATTATTACATAACCTAAACAATGAAGACTGGAATGTGGTTGCTACACATCAAAACAACCCCAAAAACATAACAAAGAAAAAATAAACTATGTGATCGTCCTATAGGCTCATTAACCATTAACCATGTATCCAATTAGACTGTCAGTTCTTCTCTTGACAGTTCCTGGTCAGAGTGGTGTGTGTGTGTGTGCATACAAGTGTGTAAATATGTGTGTGTGTTTGTGTGTGTGTGTTCATGCGTAGTGTGTGTGTTCAGACCCTTTGCTATGAGACGCAAAATTGAGCTCAGGTGCATCCCGTTTGCATTGATCCTTCTTGAGATGTTTCTACAACTTGATTGGAGTTCACCTGTAGTAAATTCAATTGATTGGACATGATTTAGAAAGGCACACCTGTCTATATAAGGTCCCACAGTTGACAGTTCATATCAGAGAAAAAAACAAGACATGAGGTCGAAGGAATTTTCCTTAGAGCTCAGAGACAGGATTGTGTCAAGGCACAGATCTGGGGAAGGGTACCAAAATATTTCTGCAGCATTGAAGGTCCCCAAAAACACAGTGGTCTCCATCGTTCTTAAATGGAAGAAGATTGGAACCACCAAGACTCTGCCTTGAGCTGGCCTCCCGGCCAAATGGAGCAATCATGGGAGAAGCGCCTTGGTCAGGAAGGTGACCAAGAATCCGATGGTCACTCTGACAGAGCTCCAGAGTTCCTCTGTGGAGATGGGAGAACCTTCCAGAACCTTCCATGTGTGTGTCGGGGAGTTATTTGCATATTTCAGATCATTGGGGAGCATCACAGCGTGAAACAAGCATTCTCACCCTCATGCAGCACTAGGCTCATACAATATTGAATCTTTTGTCCACTGCAGATTCTCTGCATGGCTGGGAATAGAATAGAAGGGAGAGAACTGGGGCAGAAAACTATTAACTCCATTCTGGAGTTCTATTCTAGAACACTGCTTTTCTGTTGTGCTGTTTGTTCATAGATGTTCACTACTCTGGAATGTCAGTGCTTTAATTTGGATAATGACGTCTGTTTTGTAAAGAAAGTCTGAAAGCCAGTGTGTGTGGATCATACTGTACAGTATGTCCTAATCCTGTGAAATATACTGTTATTGTTCTCTGAAATAGAATCATCAAGTATTCAGAGCAGTGATGGGCAACTGACGGCCCATGGGTTGTGCCCCTCTTTTGTAGGCTGGCGGATCAATTTCCAAAAATGCAAAAAAATATATAAAACATTTTTAGGAAATCAGTCAGGGTCTCAACTTACTGTTGGAAGTTAGAATAGTAGAATACACAAGGTGCAATTTAAATGTTTTATTGTGCATCAGCAGTTTGTTTTGCCAGTCACTGACAGTCAACCAACAAAATTTCTCTTAGGGCCCTCAAAAGCCTGACTGCATGTGTGGGTATTGTCACGCCTGCTCCTGCTCTCCCTCTCTGGTGCTCAAAGGCACCAGGCAGCCCTTCATTACGCACACCTGTCACCATCATTATGCACAGTAGAGCTCATTGGACTCACCTGAACTCCTTCCCTTTCTTGATTGCCTTCCCTATTTATGTCTGCTTCCCCGTTTGTTCCATGTGTCAGCATTGACGTCGTTATCTGTTCATATCCAGATGCTGTCCTGTCCTGTTCCATGTCCGTTGCCATTAAATGTTCACTCCCTGTACCTGCTTCTCGTCTCTACTAGCGTTGACCCTTACAGGTATGGTTGTGGGTACGCAGACCTGCGAGCCACTTCGGCCCCTAATTGTTTTGTGGCACCCAACCCCATCAAAGTTGCCCATCCCTGATCCAGAGCAATGAACAAGCTATGAGTGAGTTCTGGATGGCTTGGGAACTACAGTTGAAGTCGGAAGTTTACATACACCTTAGCCAAATACATTTAAACTCAGTTTTTCACAATTTCTTCCTAGTAAAAATTCCCTGTTCCACCACTTTATTTTAAGAATGTGAAATATCAGAATAATAGTAGAGAAAACAATTCATTTCAGCTTTTATTTATTTAATCACATTCCCAGTGGATCAGAAGTTTACATACACTCAATTAGTCTTTGGTAGCATTGCCTTTAAATTGTTTAACTTGGGTCAAACTTTTCGGGTAGCCTCCCACAAGCTTCCCACAATAAGTTGGGTGAATTTTGGCCCATTCCTCCTGACAGAGCTGGTGTAACTGAGTCAGGTTTGTACACCTCCTTGCTTGCACACACTTTTTCAGTTCTGCCCACACATTTTCTATGGGATTGAGGTCAGGGCTTTGTGATGGCCACTCCAGTACCTTGACTTTGTTGTCCTTAAGCCATTTTGCCACAACTTTGGAAGTATGCTTGGGGTCATTGTCCATTTGGAAGATCCATTTGTGACCAAGCTTTAACTTCCTGACTGATGTCTTGAGATGTTGCTTCAATATATCCACATCATTTTCCATCCTCATGATGCCATCTATTTTGTGAAGTGCACCAGTCCCTCCTGCAGCAAAGCACCCCCACAACATGATGCTGCCACCCCCGTGCTTCACGGGTGGGATGGTGTTCTTCGGCTTGCAAGCATCCCCCTTTTTCCTCCAAACATAAGTCTGGCTTTTTATGGTGGTTTTGGAACAGTGGCTTCTTCCTTGCTGAGCGGCCTTTCAGGTTATATAGGACTCATTTTACTGTGGATATAGATACTTTTGTACCTGTTTCCTCCAGCATCTTCACAAGGTCCTTTGCTGTTGTTCTGGGATTGATTTTCACTTTTCGCACCAAAGTACGTTAATCTCTAGGTGTCCTAACCGACTTGCCAAAACTATAGTTTGTTAATTAACAAGATAATTGTGGAGTGGTTGAAAAACTAGTTTTAATGACTCCAACCTAAGTGTATATAAACATCCGACTTCAACTGTATATGTGCCACTGCACTTGATCATGAATATACTATTTTGATGGAGTTTTGGATCTAGAGATTTGTTTTGCAATGTGCGGACAGCATCCTTGTCCTGGCTCCACACACCTGCAGTACATTGATTTAAGAAATGGAGTGCATCAATCACCTGCCTTTACTCTTAGTTTAAGATGCTGCAACCTAGACTCAGGGGTAGACATAACACGGTGAATGTAAATCCGGGCACTCCAATTACAATATGTTACGTTTCGTATGGTATGTATTAATTTTGTATGATATATTACGAATTGCAATTCGCACGATATGTTACAAATTTGCTAAACATATGATATGTTACGAATTCCAATTTGTTGTGGCTAACGTTAGCTAGGCTAGGGGTTAGGGTTAGGGGTTTCTCTTTTAAAAAGAATGCTTTTCTTATGAAGACCTAAATAGCATTTAATGTGTGAACAATATGGTTTGTTGTGAATTTCAAAAACACAAAACCATAATCATAAAGGGAGGTGCCCCATCAGCTTTGCTGCAGTTTTCCTCATTTCAATTCCTTCTCTCTCTCTGTCCTCCACCTCTCTCCCTGTCTCCATGCTAAAGTAAAGTGCAGTTAAAACAGAAGTCATTCTACCGTATGTATCTTTACATTTCTCAGAATATGAATCACTTTATAACCAATAAGCACTTACTAAACTGTCACAAATGATTAGCACCAAATAACTGTCTCAACCTGTAAATTGTAGCATCTTAATTTTTTTCGCACCTTAATTTTCTGCTCCCAGAGTTTAAAATGAAGCACAGAGGATTACTGAAACCATAACTTCAAAAGCTCCTCATTATAATCCTTTATTATTGATACGGGAAAGTTGGGTGAGTAAATGTGGCAGTCATTAGTAAGAAAGGAGCTTAGCTTTTTAAGAGCCTCATTTCAGCGCGATAAGGGACCACGGCAACATCACAAAGGATTTAACAAACTCCGTATTCTAAACCAACACTAACAGTAAAAAAACAATAGTACAAAAGATTCCCCAAGTTGCTATGTTAGTTAAATAACATTTTAAAACATTAGGCTATAAAAAGGATCTTATGGCTCCCACCTCTTCTGTGTATTGAATAACACTCGTCTAGTGACAGTGTCCTGTGTGCTAAATAGGCTTAGATCAATAGTGCCTCACTATTGAACACACACACATGCCTGAGCACGCGCATGGACACACGCGCACAACACACACTTTTAAAATTAGTAGTGGGGCCACAGTGAGTGCTTAGTCATATATAATATACTGTATGCCATTCAGCAGACACTTTAATCCAAAGTGACATATAGTCATGTGGGCATACAGTCATGTGGGCATGTATTTTACATATGGGCAGCCTCGGGGAATTGAATCCACAATCCTGGCATTGCAAGCACCATGCTCTACCAACTGAGCCAGTAGATTAGTCTTGGTTGGGCTCTTTGTGGAATGAGAGGGGCGCTGTGGGCATAATTTAGGTACTTCGCTGCTCAATACTGTCCTCAGTCTGGTCTGGGCTTAACATTCACTGTACCACAAAGCACCTGTCTTACCATGCTGGGTCTGTGGGTGTGTGTGGGTGTGTATTTGCATCTATGCGTGCCTGTGTGTGTGTGTGTGTGTCTGTCTGTAACTGTGTGTGTGTGCTTCTGCATTTTGTTATGTGACAAAAGTCCTCTCATCCAGAGGATTAAGAGAGTTGTTAGACTGGAGCCTCATCAAGTCTTCTTTTGATCTCTTTATTCACACACACACACACACACACACACACACACACACACACACACACACACACACACACACACACACACACACACACACACACACACACACACTGGGATGTAAGCATTATTTGCTCTCGTGTGAAAGAAGACCCTTCCCCATTTCTCCTTCTCCCAAATACAGTCAGCTGATGTTCCGAAAGAGCTGCAAAATCTGGACCCTACAAATCAGCAGGGCTAGACAATCTGGACCCTTTCTTTCCAAAATTATCTGCCGAAATTGTTGCAACCCCTATTACTAACCTATTCAACCTCTCTTTCCCGTCGTCTGAGATTCCAAAAGATTGGAAAGCAGCTGCTGTCATCCCCCTCTTCAAAGGAGGGGACACTTTTGACCCAAACTGCTACAGACCTATATCTATCCCACCCTGCCTTTCTAAGGTCTTCGAAAGCCAAGTCAACAAACAGATTACCGACCATTTCGAATCCCACCGCACCTTCTCCGCTATACAATCTGGTTTCAGAGCTGGTCATGGGTGCACCTCAGCCACGCTCAAGGTCCTAAACGATATCGTAACCGCCATCGAAACAATACTGTGCTGCCGTATTCATTGACCTGGCCAAGGCTTTCGACTCTGTCAATCACCACATCCTCATCGGCAGACTCAATAGCCTTGGTTTCTCAAATGATTGCCTCGCCTGGTTCACCAACTACTTCTCTGATAGAGTTCAATGTGTCAAATCGGATGGCCTGTTGTCCGGGCCTCTGGTAGTCTCTATGGGGTTGCCACAGGGTTCAAGTCTTGGGCCAACTCTTTTCTCTGTTTACATCAATGATTTCGCTCTTGCTGCTGGTGAGTCTCTGATCCACCTCTACGCAGACGACACCATTCTGTATACTTCTGGCCCTTCTTTGGACACTGTGTTAACAACCCTCCAGACGAGCTTCAATGCCA
Organism: Salmo trutta; assembly: GCF_901001165.1. Classification (NCBI taxonomy): domain Eukaryota; kingdom Metazoa; phylum Chordata; class Actinopteri; order Salmoniformes; family Salmonidae; genus Salmo; species Salmo trutta. Next base: position 5,316,709 of record NC_042961.1, on the reverse strand, counting down.
TACAACTCTCCTTCCGTGGCCTCCAACTGCTCTTAAATACAAGTAAAACTAAATGCAGCTCTTCAACCGATCGCTGCCTGCACCTGCCCGCCCGTCCAGCATCACTACTCTGGACGGTTCTGACTTAGAATATGTGGACAACTACAAATACCTAGGTGTCTGGTTAGACTGTAAGCTCTCCTTCCAGACTCACATCAAACATCTCCAATCCAAAGTTACGTCTAGAATTGGCTTCCTAGCTCGCAACAAAGCATCCTTCACTCATGCTGCCAAACACACCCTCGTAAAACTGACCATACTACCGATCCTCGACTTCGGCGATGTCATTTACAAAATAGCCTCCAACACCCTACTCAATAATCTGGATGCAGTCTATCACAGTGCCATCCGTTTTGTCACCAAAGCCCCATATACTACCCACCACTGCAACCTGTATGCTCTCGTTGGCTGGCCCTCGCTTCATATTCGTCGCCAAACCCACTGGCTCCAGGTCATCTACAAGACCCTGCTAGGTAAATTCCCCCTTATCTCCGCTCACTGGTCACCATAGCAGCACCCACCTGTAGCACGCGCTCCAGCATGTATATCTCTCTGGTCACCCCCAAAGCCAATTCCTCCTTTGGCCGCTTCTCCTTCCAGTTCTTTGCTGCCAATGACTGGAACGAACTACAAAAATCTCTAAAACTGGAAACACTTATCTCCCTCACTAGCTTTAAGCACCAGCTGTCAGAGCAGCTCACAGATCACTGCACCTGTACATAGCCCATCTATAATTTAGCCCAAACAACTACCTCTTCCCCTACTGTATTTATTTATTTATTTTGCTCCTTTGCACCCCATTATTTATATTTCTACTTTGCACTTTCTTCCATTGCAAATCTACCATTCCAGTGTTTTACTTGCTATATTGTATTTACTTTGCCACCATGGACTTTTTTTGCCTTTACCTCCTTTATCTCACCTCATTTGCTCACATTGTATATAGACTTATTTTTCTACTGTATTATTGACTGTATGTTTGTTTTATTCCATGTGTAGCGCTGTGTTGTTGTATGTGTCGAACTGCTTTGCTTTATCTTGGCCAGGTCGCAATTGTAAATGAGAACTTGTTCTCAACTTGCCTACCTGGTTAAATAAAGGTGAAATAAATAAATAAATAAATAAGAGTGCTCCATGTTACATTAGATTAATCCACACACATTTTAAAACTCAGAGGGGAGGGCAATGACCCAGATTAGCAGAGCGCTTACTGTGCGCGCGTATGTGTGCATGCGTGCACGTGTGTTTGTGTGGGTGTGCATGTTCAGTAATGAGTGTGTGTATTAGAGGGCGAGAGAGGTTAATGATCAGAAGTCGTGTGATTTAAACAGTGTCTTACAGGCTTGTAGTATTACTGTACTGTAGCTAACTCCAGAAAAGCTCAATGAGCCCATGAAGTACCGTACACTCAACTCTCCTAAATCAGCTCACTGTCCTCTACATAGAAACATCAACCACAACATCAATCAATCAATTTGTATTTATATATCCAAAAATGCACTCATGTCATGGTGTTTCAGGTTACAGTACAAGTCACTGGTTTGAGACATGGGCCAAGGTTCAATCCAAGGTGCGCTGTCAACAACCACATTCCACTTTTAAGTTGATCCCCCCTTTGCTGCTATAACAGCCTCCAATAGACGTTGGAACATTGCTGTGTGGACTTGCTTCCATTCAGCCATAAGAGCATTAGTGAGGTCAGGCACTGGCTCTCAGTCTGCATTTCAATTCATCATCATTGACTATAAACATCTGGGATATTGACTTTAGTTAAAAGGTGCCTTGTCAAAAATGCAGTGAGCTTGTTGACAACCCGCATTTGATTGAATCCTAGTCATGGCTTTAGATAAATTATGTGAGTGGACACATGTAATTAGATGATGCAATATAAGAAACGGTGATGAACACGACTTTTTGGCCCACTAAAAGTCCACACGTTACATACGGAAAGACACCCCCACACACTTTCTGTTGTGAGAAACTGAATCGTGGGGTCTGAGTTAAAACAGCAGCTGTGGAAATGTTATGGTTGGCTGAGATGATGGTACCACTGAAAACACTCAAGACATTGAACAGATGTATGAATACACACAGAAGAATATAATGTGAAAGTACACATGCACATGCCTACGCGTGCTCACACACACAGGCACCACTAAAGCAACTAACTTGATAGTTTGGATGAGGAGAGAGAGAAGAGAACAGTGAGTGTAGTGAGAGAGGGAGCAGGAGAGGTCAGGGGAGAGAAAACAGGGGGAGAGGAGGGAGGGATGAGAAGAGGGGTGAGACGAGAAGGAGTCGAAGAGAGGGTGTGCTGCTCTGATGAGAAGAGAGGGTGAGCTGCTCTGATGAGAAGAGAGGGTGTGCTGCTCTGATGAGAAGAGAGGGTGTGCTGCTCTGATGAGAAGAGAGGGTGTGCTGTTCTGATGAGAAGAGAGGGTGAGCTGTTCTGATGAGAAGAGAGGGTGTGCTGTTCTGATGAGAAGAGAGGGTGAGCTGTTCTGATGAGAAGAGAGGGTGTGCTGCTCTGATGAGAAGAGAGGGTGTGCTGCTCTGATGAGAAGAGAGGGTGTGCTGCTCTGATGAGAAGAGAGGGTGAGCTGTTCTGATGAGAAGAGAGGGTGTGCTGCTCTGATGAGAAGAGAGGGTGTTCTGCTCTGATGAGAAGAGACAGTCAGGGGAGCATTTTTTAGAAGTTTCCATCCTCTTCTCGCCAACGCCTCCTCTTTCCTCCTCCTTTTGCCTCCTCCTATCCTCCTCCTATTTCTTCTCCTCTCCTCCTCCTCCAATTTCCTCTCCTCTCTCTCCTCCTCTCCTCCTCTCTCCTCCTATTTCCTCCTCCTATTTCTTCTCCTCCTCTCCTCTCATATCCTCCCCTCCCCTCTCCTCTCTTCTTTCTTCTCTTCTCTCCTCCTCCTATTTCCTCCTCCTCCTCTCTTCCTCCTATTTCCTCCTCTTCTATCCTACTCCTCTCTCCTCCTCTTTCCTCCTCCTCCTAGAAGAGGCTTGGGGTTGTCAGAGTGGGGGTAGCGTTAGGTCACTGCGGGGCGAACAGTCACAACTTGTGCCGCAGTGTTGAGCAACACACATATTACCATGGTTACACAGGTGAGGATGATAATGTTGATGATGATGATGACGATCACACATGCAAAGACACAGGCAAGTCTACTCAGCCATGTGTGTGTGGCTTAACTGACACATCGGATAGGAATTAAACATCAGCCTTCTTGTTTAGAAAGTATAGAGCAGCATGTAAAAAGAGGGAGTGTATGTATGTGTGTGGAAGGAAGAAGTTAGCCTATTCTACACAGTCACACAGTCACACACACTAGCTGTTGTTTTCTACTAGCTACAGATAAACACACATCTTTCGGCCATTAAAGCCCCAGGCAGCTCAACTGAGGTGAAGCCAGTGGACCAGAGAGAAGGTGAAAGGTCAAATTTCCTGTTCTCCCTGTGGCACAGATCCTGCAACTTACATTAGAAACTCAGAGATCTAGCTCCTTACATTAGACAGTCAGAGATCCAGCTCCTTACATTAGAAACTCAGAGATCTAGTTCCTTACATTAGACACTCAGAGATCCAGCTCCTTACATTAGACACTCAGAGATCCAGCTCCTTACATTAGACACTCAGAGATCCAGCTCCTTACATGATAAAACTCAGTAAAGGATAGCGAAGGGAAGGAGGAAGGAGGGAGAGGGGGAATGAGGGGCTTGAGAGGAGGAAAGTGGGGGAGGACAAAGCACGCACGCATGCATGCACAGCGTACATTCCTTTGTACTGATCTTCATCCAATCATCCCAAGAGGAAAATCTGAAGGTGATTTCCAGAGCTCAAACTCAAAGTGGGTTGTTGACTAATTACCCACAATCAGAAATGTGCACATCAAGGTTATTATAGTAAACAAAAACTCAAATTATATTTTTTTTTAATTGGAAAAACAATTTAGCAAACGTAATTAAAATAATAAAGACACATATTTGAAAAAACTATACTGAAACTTATCTTTGACTGCAAAACTAACACATATCAAATTCATCATCAATTATGTTTATTTTTTATTTTAACTTTGGGCAAAAATCAATCTTGCTTTCTGTGGTGTTTTCAAGCTTCTGAATGTGCCAGGTAAATGCTGCCACTAGATGGCAATGTTTCAAATAGGTCTAGCTTGTGCATCACTATGACTGGATATCAATAGCTAACAGGGAAGAAATCTGAGGGCGAGCACGGAGCATGGGCGTGAACTATAGGCGTGAACCATAGGTGTGAATCATAGGTGTGAACAATGGCGGCAGCAAACTCAACACCAGTAGTGGTCAGAGAGGTGAAAGGGAAAAAGCCAACCAACCTCACAGTTCATCTGAACAGCACCACAAACTATTTCAGGATAAGGTGACACAGATATTATTTTATTTTTGGAATTCGGTCAGGATTCAACTCCTGGTCAAATATGAACACATGTAAAACGTGGAAAATGTGTAGAATTGTAGGAAATTAGAATCAAAAGGGCAAAATGTTCTCTTCACTCGATGGAATAATGTGTAGAATTGCAGAAATTAGCTTTAAAACAGCAAATGTTTCTCCCTGCCAACAAGAAGGATGTGAACAGTTTGAACAGGTTGGTATCACATGGGTTGCAAGGTGGGTATTTGTTATTAAGCCAATAAATGACAGTATCCATCCGGACCTTTGCCACCAAGGAAATGTGTGTGACCGGACCATCTCAAATAGTAGATGAGTTCCCTGCTATAGTCCAACAGCACATAAATGGCTCCTAGCTTCACATGCATAAGGCTACTCTTTGTCCCTAACACTAAAACTACAACTAAATAACGTAAAAACTAAATAGTTTTTTTTTTACCAAACTGAAACTGAATAAAACCTACAGTATCATGTGTAACCTCTATGTAGAAGTTATCCATCCCCCAACTGTAAACTACTTCAACCTTCTCTTACCACTGCCCTGACAAACATAAGCAAACTTCAGGTGTACCCTGGAGCAATTAGGGTTAAGTGCCATGCTCAAGACCACATAGACAGATGTTTCACCTAGTTGGGGCGGGGATTCAAACCAGCGACTTTTCGGTTACTGGGCCAACGCTCTGCTACATCATGTACTGTTGTTATTAAGATTAAAGTTGGTTGAATTATCAGCAAGGTCATATACTTTTTCATACTTTTTCATTTTCTGTCCTCTCATCTGGACCCATGTTGTGTGCGCGTGTGTGTGTGTGCGTGCGTGCGTGTGCGTGTGCGTGTGTGTGTGTGTGTGAATAAAGAGATCAAAGAAGATTGTTACAGTGGATTGCAGAAGTATTCACTTGGCATTTTTCCTATTTTGTTGCCTTACATCCTGGAATTAAAATTGATTTTGGGGGGTATGTATCATTTTATTTACACAACAAGAGATGGCGCCGACAGAGATGGTTGCCTGTCTTTGCGTTCTTAGGAAACTATGCAGTATTTTATTTTTAGGTATTATTTCTTACATTGTTATCCCAGGAAATCATAAGTCTTATTACATCCAGCCGGGAAGAACTACTGGATATAAGAGAAACGTCAACTTACCAACATTAAGACCAGGAATATGACTTTCCCGAAGCGGATCCTCTGTTTGGACGACCACCCAGAACAATGAATCAGATCCCAGTAGGTGACCCAAAACAACGGCACCACAGAAGGGGCATATGGAGCGGTCTTCTGGTCAGGCTCCGTAGACGGGCACATCGCCCACCGCTCCCGGGTATACTACTCGCCAATGTCCAGTTTCTTGACAACAAGGTAGATGAAATTCGAGCAAGGGTTGCCTTCCAGAGACATCAGAGATTGTAACATTCTCTGTTTCACGGAAACATGACTCGGGATATGTTATCAGAGTCGGTACAGCCACTCGGTTTCTTCACGCATCGTGCCACCAGAAACAAACATCTCTCTGGTAAGAAGAAGGGCGGGGGTGTATGGCTTATGATTAACCTGTTATGACTAGGGGGCAGTATTTTCACGGCCGGATAAAAAACGTACCCGATTTAATCTGATTATTACTCCTGCCCAGAAACTAGAATATGCATATAATTATTAGCTTTGGATAGAAAACACTCTAAAGTTTCTAAAACTGTTTGTATGGTGTCTGTGAGTATAACATAACTCATATGGCAGGCCAAAACCTGAGAAGATTCCATACAGGAAGTGCCCTGTCTGACAATTTGTTGTCCTTCTGTAGCATCTCTATCAAAAATACAGCATCTGTGCTGTAACGTGACATTTTCTAAGGCTTCCACTGGCTCTCAGAAGGCGCCAGAAAGTGTAATGGGGTGTCTGCTGTCTCTGGGCGAAGAACAGCAGGAGAATTTGTTAGTGGTCAGCCTGGGAACAGTGAGACTGAGAGGCGCGTAAACGAGAATTCTCCATTTTTTTCTTTCAACCTTTGAATGAATACAACGTTGCCCGGTTGGAATATTATCGCTATTTTACGAGAAAAATAGCATAAAAATTGATTTTAAACAGCGTTTGACATGCTTCGAAGTACGGTAATAGAATATTTAGAAATGTTTTGTCACGAAATGCGCTCGCGCGTCACCCTTCATTACCCTTCGGATAGTGTCTTGAACGCACGAACAAAACAGAGGATATTTGAACATAACTATGGATTATTTTGAACCAAACCAACATTTGTTATTGAAGTAGAAGTCCTGGGAGTGCATTCTGACGAAGAACAGCAAAGGTAATCCAATTTTTCTTATAGTAAATCTGAGTTTGGTGAGTGCCAAACTTGGTGGGTGTCAAAATAGCTAGCCCGTGATGGCGAGCTATCTACTCAGAATATTGCAAAATGTGCTTTTGCCGAAAAGCTATTTTAAAATTGGACATAGCGATTGCATAAAGGAGTTCTGTATCTATAATTCTTAAAATAATTGTTATGTTTTTTGTGAACGTTTATCGTGAGTAATTTAGTAAATTCACCGGAAGTTTGCGGTTTGCTAGTTCTGAACGTCACATGCTAATGTAAAAAGCTGGTTTTTGATATAAATATGAACTTGATTGAACAAAACATGCACGCCTTCTGAGAGCCTATGGGAGCCGTAGGAAGTGTCACGTTACAGCAGAGATCCTCAGTTTTCAATAAAGAGAGTGTAGAAGGCCAAGAAATGGTCAGAGAGGGCACTTCCTGTTTGGAATCTTCTCAGGTTTTTGCCTGCCATATGAGTTCTGTTATACTCACAGACACCATTCAAACAGTTTTAGAAACTTTAGGGTGTTTTCTATCCAAATCAAACAATGATATGCATATTCTAGTTTCTGGGCAGTAGTAATAACCAGATTAAATCGGGTATGTTTTTTATCCGGCCGTGCAAATACTGCCCCCTACCCTAGAGAGGTTAACCTCTGTGGAGTCCAGTGGGATATAAACCCTCAGAGAGATCATCTCTAATCCTGGATTGAAGCAGGATCCTCTTACCCAGTTAAACTTCTCCACTCTCACACACATGAACGCACAACACGAAAACACACACACACACACAAAACACCTCCCCCAAACACACTACTCAGAGAAAAACATACAAAAAATATGCCTGTCATCTGTCACTCTTTGTGTCTGTATTGTATTTTATGTGATGATACACAATGTTGTCTGTTTCCAGTCTGGGACCCTGATTCAGTTTTATGTGATGTCACACAATGTTGTCTGTTTCCAGTCTGGGACTCTGATTCAGGGTTGAATGGACAGAAAACACTGCGAAAACACAAATGCGAACACACGCACACACGCATACACACACAGTTAAAAACAGACAAATGTTCTCTCCACTGGAGCCTGAAATTGACTTCCCTTCTCGCTGTTGGTTGTGTTTCACACCCAGAGAAAGAAGCGACCTGATTCAATCTGTGGTCCTTTTGATATGTGAGGCCGTGTGTGTGTGTGTACCTATGTGTGTAAACTTATTGTCAATCAATTTGTTTTCCTGATAATTTCCCCTGCTCCCTCTCTCTCTCCCTCTGGGTTTATCCATGGGCTGCATGTTTTGTCAGAATATTGCAAATAGTCCGGGTATCCATTTGATTACCTGTTCAGGAGTCTTATGGCTTTGGGGTAAAAACTGTTGAGAAGCCTTTTTGTCCTAGACTTTGCACTCCGGTACCGCTTGCCATGCGGTAGTAGAGAAAACAGTCTATGACTGGGGTGGCTGGGGTCGTTGACAATTTTTAGGGCCTTCCTCTGACACCGCCTGGTGTAGAGGTCCTGGATGGCAGGCAGCTTAGCCCCAGTGATGTACTGGGCCGTACGCACTACCCTCTGTAGTGCCTTGCGGTCAGAGGCCGAGCAATTGCCGTACCAGGCAGTAATGCAACCAGTCAGGATGCTCTCGATGTTGCAGCTGTAGAACCTTTTGAGGCTCTCAGGACCCATGACAAATATTTTTAGTTTCCTGAGGGATAATAGGCTTTGTCGTGCCCTCGTCACGACTGTCTTGGTGTGTTTGGACCATTCTAGTTTGTTGTTGGTGTGGACACCAAGGAATTTGAAGCTCTCAACCTGCTCCACTACAGCTCCGTCGATGAGAATGGGGGTGTGCTCGGTCCTCCTTTTCCTGTAGCCCACAATCATCTCCTTAGTCTTGGTTACATTGAGGGATAGGTTGTTATTCTGGCACCACCCGGCCAGGTCTCTGACCTCCTCCCTATAGGCTGTCTCGTCATTGTTGGTGATCAGGCCTACCACTGTTGTGTCGTCTGCAAACTTAATGATGGTGTTGGAGTCATGCCATGCAGTCGTGGGTGAACAGGGAGTACAGGAGAGGACTGAGCATGCACCCCTGGGGAGCTCCAGTGTTGAGGATCAGCGTGGCAGATGTGTTGCTACCTACCCTCACCAGCTGGGGGCGGCCCGTCAGGAAGTTTAGGATGCAGTTGCAGAGGGAGGTGTTTAATCCCAGGATCCTTAGCATAGTGATGAGCTTTGAGGGTACTATGGTGTTGAACGCTGAGCTGTAGTCAATGAATAGCATTCTCACATAAGTGTTCCTTTTGTCTAGGTGGGAAAGGGCAGTGTGGACAAAAGGAACACTTATGTGAGAATGCTATTGCATCATCTGTGGATCAGTTTGGGCGGCATGCAAATTGGAGTGGGTCTAGGGTTTCTGGGATAATGTTGTTGATGTGAGCCATTAGCACCCTTTCAAAGCACTTCATGGCTACGGACGTGAGTGCTACGGGTCTGTAGTCATTTAGGCAGGTTGCCTTTGTGTTCTTGGGCACAGGCACTATGCTGGTCTGCTTGAAACATGTTGGTATTACAGACTCAATCAGGGACATGTTGAAAATGTCAGTGAAGACACCTGCCAGTTGGTCATTACATGTCCGGAGCACACGTCCTGGTAATCTGTCTGGCCCCACAGCCTTGTGTATGTTGACCTGTTTAAAGGTCTTACTCACGTCAGCTACTGAGAGCGTGATCACACAGTCGTCCGGAACAGCTGATGCTCTCATCCATGCCTCAGTGGTGCTTGCCTTGAAGAGAGCATAGAAGTGATTTAGCTCGTCTGGTAGGCTTGTGTCACTGGGCAGCTCGCGGCTGTGCTTCCCTTTGTTGTCTGTAATAGTTTGCAGGCCCTGCCACATAAGACGAGCGTCGGAGCCGGTGTAGTATGATTCAATCTTAGCCCTGTATTGACGCTTTGCCTGTTTGATGGTTCGTCGGAGGGCATAACAGGATTTCTTGTAAGCTTCCGGGTTAGAGTCCCGCACCTTTAAAGCGGCAGCTCTACCCTTTAGCTCAGTGCGAATGTTGCCTGTAATCCATGGCTTCTGGTTGGGGTATGTACGTACAGTCACTGTGGGGATGACGTCCTCGATGCACTTATTGATAAAGCCAGTGACTGATGTGGTGTACTCCTCAATGCCATCGGAAGAATCCCGGAACATGTTCCAGTCTGTGATGGCAAAACAGTCCTGTAGTTTAGCATCTGCTTCATTTTACCACTTTTTTATAGACCGAGTAACTGGTGCTTCCTGCTTTCATTTTTGCTTGTAAGCAGTAATCAGGAGGATAGAGTTCTGGTCGGATTTATCAAATGGAGGGCGAGGGAGAGCTTTGTACGTGTCTCTGTGTGTGGAGTACAGGTGATCTAGAATTGTTTTCCCTCTGGTTGCACATTTAACATGTTGATAGAAATTTGGTAGAACTGATTTAAGTTTCCTTGAATTAAAGTGTCCGGCCACTAGGAGTGCCGCCTCTGGGTGAGTGGTTTCCTGTTTGCTTATTTCCTTATACAGCTGACTGAGTGCGGTCTTAGTGCCAGCATCTGTCTGTGGTGGTAAATCAACATCCACGAAAAGTATAGCTGAAAACTCTCTAGGCAAGTAGTGTGGCCTGCAATTTATCACAATATACTCTACTTCAGGCGAGCAAAATCTAGAGACTTCCTTAGATTTCGTGCACCAGCTGTTGTTTACAAATATGCACAGACCACCCCCCCTCGTCTTACCGGAGTGTGCTGTTCTATCTTGCCGGTGCAGCATATATCCCGCTAGCTGAATATCCATGTCGTCATGGATTTTGACTTATATATTATATATTAATGTAAAGATATAATTTAATCGTGTTATTATATGTAGTAGATCGTGATTGGTTAGAAGAAGCCTACATAACCAACCCATAAAGTAAAGTTTAACATCCATATATGACAAGCTATGTAAACTTTAACATTGATTTATCCTGCAACAGATGTCGTTCAATTGGTAACATACATTTTTGTCTTCTTTTAATGCCTCTTAAGGGGAAAGTAATCTAAAAGTAACTGAATGTAATCAGATTACGTTACTGAGTTTGGGTAATCCAAAAGTTACTTTACTGATTACAGTTTTGGACAGGTAACTAGAAACTTTAATGGATTACATTTAGAAAGTAACCTACCCAACCCTGGTTGGTTGAGGTTGTTGTTTTGTTCTGACCAGACGGCTAGTTGGTTGAGGTCCTGCTGTATGGTGGAAGTGTCACATGTTTTTCTTGGTTCAGGTCATCCACTAAGGCCCTGGAGTTGGATAGGGTAGCCTCTAATGCGCCATTGACGTGAGCCACAAGTATAGTTGGACCAAGCTGTGTGCCCTGGGGGAGGCCACAGGAGAATTCTTGGGCCTGGGATATAGTCTCATGGTATCTTATCACCAGGCTATGATGGCAAAGTCGTATTTCCAGGACACTATAGCTAGTGTAGTTTACAGTGAACAGTCGTTAGAATCCTACCAGAATGACTGGGCTTATCACGACTTTTGGGCACCACAATGGCGCCAACGGCAGAGGGAGTCTTGAGAACGTTCATAACAATGGCATGACAGGACCGAGTGATGTAGGTGCAAACTAAGTGACTGGTAGTAGGATATACAGGTACATGTAAACAGGGCTGAAAAGTGACTGGTAGCAGGAATACATACATACTTATGTTAAAATACCCTCCCTCCCTCCCTCCTCCCCCTCTCTCTCTCTCTCCCTCCCTCCCATAACTAAATGAATCACAGTAGTAGTAGGGCTGGTCCATTAGTCCTAGCTGGCTCTATGTGAAATCCTCCCATCATAATTATAGTCATGTAATCCTGCAGCAGTTAGGCCACACAGATGTCATCCAGCCAGTAAGTGGGGGCTTTACTACAGACCACTACAGACCACTCAAAACGTTACCAGGGTTAATACAACACAGAGACTGGGAGAATAGACAGTATACAGGCTACTGTTCTACATACTGTGGTCTAGGGCTATTGATTTTTATTTTATTTTTTATTTCACCTTTATTTAACCAGGTAGGCCAGTTGAGAACAAGTTCTCATTTACAACTGCGACCTGGCCAAGATTAAGTAAAGCAGTGCGACACAAACAACACAGATTTACACATGGGATAAACAAACGTACAGTCAATAACACAATAGAAAAATCTGTATATGGTGTGTCCAAATGGAGTAAGGAGGTAAGGCAATAAATAGGTCATAGTGGCGAAGTAATTACAATTTAGCAAATGAACACTGGAGTGATAGATGTGCAGATGATGATGTGCAAGTAGAAATACTGGTGTGCAAAAATCCCAGTAGCTAGGTAATCCCTCCAAGACGTACTTGCAAAGGAGACCTGAGTGTAAGTTACAACCCGATATGCTGATGATATCTTGTATTTGAGCACGCTGACCATGACTCCTTATGTGCAGTTACTGTAAATCAACCCTCATGGACATACTGTACTATATGTCATGTAACCTGATTCAATGAACCCTAATGGACATACTGTACTATATGTCATGTAACCTGATTCAATGAGCCCTAATGGACATACTGTACTATATGTCATGTAACCTGATTCAATGAGCCCTAATGGACATACTGTACTATATGTCATGTAACCTGATTCAATGAGCCCTAATGGACATACTGTAATATATGTCATGTAACCTGATTCAATGAGCCCTAATGGACATACTGTACTATATGTCATGTAACCTGATTCAATGAGCCCTAATGGACATACTGTACTATATGTCATGTAACCTGATTCAATGAGCCCTAATGGACATACTGTACTATATGTCATGTAACCTGATTCAATGAATCCTAATGGACATACTGTACTATATGTCATGTAACCTGATTCAATGAATCCTAATGGACATACTGTACTATATGTCATGTAACCTGATTCAATGAGCCCTAATGGACATACTGTACTATATGTCATGTAACCTGATTCAATGAATCCTAATGGACATACTGTACTATATGTCATGTAACCTGATTCAATGAGCCCTAATGGACATACTGTAATATATGTCATGTAACCTGATTCAATGAGCCCTAATGGACATACTGTACTATATGTCATGTAACCTGATTCAATGAACCCTAATGGACATACTGTACTATATGTCATGTAACCTGATTCAATGAGCCCTAATGGACATACTGTACTATATGTCATGTAACCTGATTCAATGAACCCTAATGGACATACTGTACTATATGTCATGTAACCTGATTCAATGAGCCCTAATGGACATACTGTACTATATGTCATGTAACCTGATTCAATGAGCCCTAATGGACATACTGTACTATATGTCATGTAACCTGATTCAATGAGCCCTAATGGACATACTGTACTATATGTCATGTAACCTGATTCAATGAGCCCTAATGGACATACTGTACTATATGTCATGTAACCTGATTCAATGAGCCCTAACGGACATACTGTACTATATGTACTGGTGGAAAAAGTACCCAATTGTCATGCTTGAGTAAAAGTAAAGATACCATAATAGAAAATAACTCAAGTAAAAGTGAAAGTCACCAGTAAAATACTACTTGAGTAAAAGTCAGAGTATTTGGTTTTAAATATACTTAAGTATCAAAAGTAAATGTAATTGCTAAAATATTCGCAAAGTAAAAGTATAAACAGTGGCGATTTTAGCATATAAATCTTGGTGGGCCAAACTCAACGTAATTTTTTTATATGCATGCCAGCAAAGCCCCTCCACAACACTAAACAATACAATAATTGCACTATAACGGTGACAAACGGTGCCCGTAAACTGTTAGGGCCTACATAAAGCTGTCCCAACAGCAGAGCTTTCTTTTCAGCACCATGGAGTGAATCCTTACCACTGCTACACCTGGCTATCAGCGGAGCCTTGTCTGACAGCGAAACAGTTCATTCAGCCTCATTTACTGCCTTTAACAAAAAAACATAGCTGATATGGCTGAGTTGTTGAACAAATGTGGTGGATTTATGTATGTCGATAAGATCCACATTCGATAATAATAAAACCCCAAAATGAGTTTTGACTTTTGAACCAAACACAAACATTACTACATTTATGTTCAGTAGATTCATAATCTTTGTTCTTATATCTTTAACACTTAGCTCTAAGTATAAGCAAGTGCAAGCAAACGAGCTGTGACAAGGTAGGCTAATTCATTCAGCACTTTCAAAATGGACACTTACCAATTGAAGTATTTTATTAGACCTGAAAAGGAAGGAAAATACAATCATGAGAATCCACTTTTATATAAAATATACCGACGCACAGACAGCGCATTGCGCAAACAAAACAACCCTCAGAATATGAACTGGAATTACATGGTTCTATTACTGAACTGTTTGATGAAAAGTAATATTTGAATGGAAGAGACTGTCACTGGTAACCATGGTTACAGACCCAACAACATTATATAGTATCTCCTCCTCGTCAAGAAAAGGACATGAGCTAATTGTAATACATAAAGTAAGCAAAACAATGAAATCATTCCAACATTGTCTAAAATGAGGAATAAGATACTAATGAGAGACCTAAATAAGCAATACGCCATTAACAATTGAGATATGCAAACTATGGCATAAGGGAACGATGAGCGGATAAGAGGCAATCCGTAATTTCGATTAAGACATTAATGAGCGAGCTAGGACAGACGTGGTCAATATAACTATTTGTTCAGCACTTTTGAAATGTACAGCGACAGAATTCAGAACATGGGCCGTATTTTACAGTATTCTCCCTGTACACGAAGTCAGAAACGTAGGATAAATAAAGGGGGCATATAAGCAGACAATGAAAGCTCTTACAATATTCGATTATGACATTTCTCTAAAACAGGCTACAGGCTACATGTACACTACCAAGTCAGAACAGTAGGCTAAGTTATGAGGGGGAAAGGGATCTAATTGTTAGTGTGAAAAACATGGGCTACTAACAGCTTACTACACAACATACCCTTAGTATTACTTTCTTAGCTACAGTATACATATATCCCTGGCATATTACATCATTTATGCAGCAGCACACAATACATTTTTGGATGTGAGCTCACTGTTGTTGTGCTCACTTGAACAGGAAGGTGGAGCGGCAGTCCTTCTTGTGGGCCGTTATTCTCTGGATTAATGGTGCTTTCAAGACACCTGGGAACTCTGAAAAAAACAAGGTTGAACCATGACGTCAGTGATCTTCAGGTCGGAGCTCTAGAAAGAGGCCGAGTTCCCAACTTGGAATTCCTAGTTGGATGACCGTTCAAAACCTCGACACAATCCTGTCTCGGAGCTCTATGGACAATTCCTTCAACCTCATGGTTTGGTTTTTGCTCTGACATGCACTGTCAACTGTGGGACCTTATATAGACAGGTGCGTGCCTTTTCAAATCATGTACAATCAATTGAATTTACAACAGGTGGACTACATCTCAAGGATGATCAATGGAAACAGGATGCACCTGAGCTCAATTTTTTTCTCTCATAGCAAAGGGTCTGAATACTTATGTGAATAAGGTTTTTCTGGTTTCAATTTTCAATACGTTTGCAAACATTTCTAAAAACCTGTTTTTGCTTTGTCATTATGGGGTATTGTGTGTAGATTGCTGAGAATCTTTATTTATTTAATCAATTTTAGAATAAGGTTGTAACGTAATAAAATGTGGAAAAAGCCAAGGGGTCTGAATACTTTCCGAAGG
The DNA here is from genome assembly GCF_901001165.1 of Salmo trutta. Lineage (NCBI taxonomy): Eukaryota > Metazoa > Chordata > Actinopteri > Salmoniformes > Salmonidae > Salmo > Salmo trutta. Next base: position 5,301,186 of record NC_042961.1, on the reverse strand, counting down.
CCCTGTAAATCATTTCAAATTCCTTATATGAAGCAGACAGCGCAATTGTCTTTTTTTATTTATTTGTATTTACAGATAGCCAGGGGCACACTCCAACACTCAGACATAATTTACAAGCAAAGCATTTGTGTTTAGTGAGTCCGCCAGATCAGAGGCAGTAGGGATGACCAGGGATGTTCCCTTGATAAGTGTGTGAATTGGGCCATTTCCTTGTCCTTCTAAGCATTCCAAATGTAACAAGTACTTTTGGGTGTCAGGGAAAATGTATGGAGTAAAAAGTACATTATATTCTTTCGGAATGTCGTGAACTAAAAGAACATGTCAAAAATATAAATAGTAAAGTAAGGAACATATACCCCGAAAAACTGCTTAAGTAGTACTTTAAAGTATGTTTACTTAAATACTTTACACTACTGATTCTGTGACAACAGAGAAATCTGTAAGGCAGACAGGGCTTTATACAATACTGAGGCTGAAAAAAGAATGTGTAGGCTACAGTTGTAGCGACATACTGTATTATGGTCTAGGGACTGACAACAGAGAAAGCATCCTGCCAACGGTTGTATGTATTGTAGAGAGATAGTATGTATTGTGGAGATATAACTATAGGCAATGAGATTGTTGACCTGGCGTCTCAATAGTAGACAGAAATGGCTTCTCTACATTTTTTCTCTCCCATCTGGAAGACTTTATACTGGTGCTTGACTACTCTCTTCAATAGCCAAACCACACATGACCTCTAGTGGAAAAATTGCAAACTGCAGCCAAGTGTGATTCTAATGGATATTCGATAGATGGCGCCATAAAGAATCAAATATATTGAGTAGACAAAGTTTAGGGGGCTGGACTGTGACTACACGCGCGCACACACACACACACACACACACACACACACACACACACACACACACACACACACACACACACACACACACACACATGTTCACTCACTCAAAAAAAAACACACACACACACACACACAGAGGTGGCAGGTGGTTGGGTCAGAGGTGGCAGGTTGTTGGGTCAGAGGTGGCAGGTTGTTGGGTCAGAGGTGGTAGGTTGTTGGGTCAGAGGTGGCAGGTTGTTGGGTCAGAGGTGGCAGGTTGTTGGGTCAGAGGTGGCAGGTTGTTGGGTCAGAGGTGGTAGGTTGTTGGGTCAGAGGTGGCAGGTTGTTGGGTCATAGGTGGTAGGTTGTTGGGTCAGAGGTGGTAGGTTGTTGGGTCAGAGGTGGCAGGTTGTTGGGTCAGAGGTGGCAGTTTGTTGGGTCAGAGGTGGTAGGTTGTTGGGTCAGAGGTGGCAGTTTGTTGGGTCAGAGGTGACAGGCATCAGAGGTAGACTCAGTTATATTGACTCACGGTCAATATTTCAAGATGATCAAAGGTCCCTCTATCTGTCTCTGACACCTTGTCTGTGGGCCAAATGGCACCGTATTCCTTATTCAGTGCACTTCTTTTGACCAAGGCCCATAGGGCTATGGTCAAAAGTAGTGCAGTATTTAGGAAATAGTATGGGGGAATGACAGGGGCCGATTCAGACTTAGAAAATATTTGCCTTTTTTATGGATTTTGAATTAAGCACTTCTCAGTATTTAGTATTCTAACTTATGCAGGTGTATAACGAGGTTTGCTGGTGTGGCTCCCAGCACGCACTGAATAAATGTAATACAATTGTCACATCTGCGCCCACTATGCCCTCTGCTGTTCATCCGGTGTCATCCTAACCTTCAGTTCTCCCCCTGTATACACTCTCTCTCTTAGTGTGATTGTGTGGTTGGAGACAGGTGTGCTGGAGTCAGAGCAGATCCCTACCAGCTGCAAATCGTCCCATAAATCAAGACCTCTACAATACTCATTCCTGCCACCTCCACTCTGCCAGATCGTAATCTCTGCTCAGTCAGTTATCACTCTAGCCTTTTGTCTATTCGCAAGATCCTGTTGCTCTGCTTTGCTCGTTTTCCTGCCTTACACCATTTTTGTCCTCTCCTTGCAGTTACTGCTCTGTCTCTGGCTCCTGTCTCCTGTTCCACATCTCACCACCAACCACATTGCTCTGGATATCACTCACCACCATTACCTTGGATTCCCCTCAGGACCTGTTCCCCTGTTCTACTCAACCAACTCCAACTTCACGCTACACTCCTGGTTTTTGCAACTCATCTGAGCTACTCCGGTTCTGCACTCCCCATTTCTCTGTGATCAATAAACCTTTTTGTGCATTCATCCCGGGCTTCCTCTTCTGAGTCCGCTCTTGGGTTCCCCCCCTTCGCTCATCGTAACAACAATCCCAGAAAACACACACTGGGTGGCCTACCAATTGGATCAGGGAATTGTTCTTCCATTGGTTTTTCTGTTCATACATCTAAAGCAAGCCTTTTAAATACTGTGCACCTTTAATTTGAATTTGATCGGCACAACATTAGAATGTAGCCTATAGAGAATGCATTCAGAATGGAAATCAATAGTATACCTGGCCTATTGCCCTCACTGACCATGGAGCTGTGTGATGACACTGCCAAGTATTGCGCCAAACTGTTACGGCTTGGTCTGCACTCTATAATTATTTAACTAGCCTACATCTTTACATCAAATATGATAAACTACACTGCTCAAAAAATAAAGGGAACACTTAAACAACACAATGTAACTCCAAGTCAATCACACTTCTGTGAAATCAAACTGTCCACTTAGGAAGCAACACTGATTGACAATAAATTTCACATGCTGTTGTGCAAATGGAATAGACAACAGGTGGAAATTATAGGCAATTAGCAAGACACCCCCAATAAAGGAGTTGTTCTGCAGGTGGGGACCACAGACCACTTCTCAGTTCCTATGCTTCCTGGCTGATGTTTTGGTCACTTTTGAATGCTGGCGGTGCTTTCACTCTAGTGGTAGCATGAGACGGAGTCTACAACCCACACAAGTGGCTCAGGTAGTGCAGCTCATCCAGGATGGCACATCAATGCGAGCTGTGGCAAGAAGGTTTGCTGTGTCTGTCAGCGTAGTGTCCAGAGCATGGAGGCACTACCAGGAGACAGGCCAGTACATCAGGAGACGTGGAGGAAGCCGTAGGAGGGCATCAACCCAGCAGCAGGACCACTACCTCCGCCTTTGTGCAAGGAGGAGCAGGAGAAGCACTGCCAGAGCCCTGCAAAATGACCTCCAGCAGGCCACAAATGTGCATGTGTCTGCTCAAACGGTCAGAAACAGACTCCATGAGGGTGGTATGAGGGCCCGACGTCCACAGGTGGGGGTTGTGCTTACAGCCCAACACCGTGCAGGACGTTTGGCATTTGCCAGAGAACACCAAGATTGGCAAATTCACCACTGGCGCCCTGTGCTCTTCACAGATGAAAGCAGGTTCACACTGAGCACGTGACAGACGTGACAGAGTCTGGAGACGCCGTGGAGAACGTTCTGCTGCCTGCAACATCCTCCAGCATGACCGGTTTGGCGGTGGGTCAGTCATGGTGTGGGGTGGCATTTCTTTGGGGGGCCGCACAGCACTCCATGTGCTCTCCAGAGGTAGCCTGACTGCCATTAGGTACCGAGATGAGATCCTCAGACCCCTTGTGAGACCATATGCTGGTGCGGTGTGATTTTGTTGTCAGCACATTCAACTATGTAAAGAAAAAAGTATTTCATAAGATTATTTCTTTCATTCAGATCTAGGATGTGTTGTTTAAGTATTCCCTTTATTATTTTGAGCAGTATATTACTAGGGATCCTCAGCAACAATCACACAGACTTGACAGGGTTTATAGAGGAAGCAAATTAAGGTAAACAAAACTGTGTAATTAAATGGAATTATACAAACTGGAGGCTATCAAATGAAGGGAACTAACAGTGAATTGGCAGTTCAATATTTGTGACCATTACAGATGGTTGATACTGATAGTGGCTAATATTTAACATGATTAACATGTTATTAACATGTTTTAACCCACTCCTATAAAAATGGTATACTCAGCCAGAAGGTCTGATTTCACTATTACTGAAACGGGACCCGGGTGGTAAATATAACGATCCAGTCCACCTGAAAACTGGAGACCCCTTACACTTCAGTCTTGTAATGCCAAAATTCTAGCAAAATGCATAGTGCATAGAATAGAAAAGGTATTGTCGGATATTATTAATCCTAATCAGAGAGATTTTTTTACATGGTCGATACATTGGCGATAATATAAGACACTATGAAAAATCTTGGAAACCAGGCCTGGTATACATAGCTGACTTTGAAAAGGCCTTTGATAAAGTACGACTGGTAATTAAAAACTATTTTGATTTCGGAGAATCTCTTATACAATGGGTTAAACTTATGTATAGTAACCCAGGTGTAAAATAGTAAATAATGGCTACTTTCTAGAAAGTATTAAATTGTCAAGAGGATTAAAAAAAGGTTTTCCACTATCAGCATATCTATTTATTATGGCCGTCAATATTTTAGCTATTAAAATCAGATCCAATAATAATATCAAGGGGCTAGAAATCCAGGGCTTAAAAACAAAGGTGTCATTGTACGCTGACGATTCATGTTTTCTTTTAAATCTGCAATTAGAATCCCTCCACAGCCTCATAGAGGATCTAGATACTTTTTCTAACCTCTCTGGATTACAACCGAATTATGATAAATGCACCATATTACGTATTCGATTGCTAAAAAATACTTTTACATTATCCTTGTAGTTTACCAATAAAATGGTCTGACGGTGAAGTGGACATACTCGGTATTCATATCCCAAAATAAATAAATGATCTCAAACAATACATTTTAATAGAAAGTTAGCCAAGATAGATAAGATCTTGCTGCTATGGAAAGGACAACACCTGTTGTCACGTCCTGACCAGTAATAGGGGTTATTTGTTATTATAGTTTGGTCAGGACGTGGCAGGGGGTGTTTGTTTCATGTGGTTTGGGCTATGTATTTAGGTAGAGGGGTATTTGTTTTATATGGTTCGGGGTGTGTGTGTATGTAGAGGGGTGTTGGATTTATGTGTTCCGGGGTTTTTGGTTTATGTTCTTGTTTTGTATTCTAGGGTTTCTATGTTGTGTATTTCTTTGTTGGCCTGGTGTGGCTCTCAATCAGGAACAGCTGTACATCGTTGTTTCTGATTGAGAGTCATACTTAGGGAGCCTGTTTTCCCACCTGTCCCTTTGTGGGAGATTGTTTTTGCACTGCTGTGTATAGCCTGCGAAACTGTCGTTTATTGTTTTTTTGTGTTCACCTATAAATAAAATAATGATGAGCACGCAACCCGCTGCACCTTGGTCTAATCCCTATGACACCTATTTGTGGAAAAATCACTGTGATAAATTGTTATTAAATATTAAAGCATTGGACCTCTCACTTAAGGCTTCAGTAATACAAAAACTATACTTAAATCCAAATGGGTTCTCTAGCAGATTAGTAAGAATGGCTCACCCCGTGTTCAAGAATGGCCCTTTTCCCTTCATTCAGATTACAACCTCTCACTTTCAGGTATTTGAAAATGAAATCATGTCCAAAATATTGCTGTTGTTAAAACAAGCCATAGAAAGCTGGTTGCAATTTCAGTTTAATACACCAGAAAATACAGAATAAATATTACAACAAATATTATGGTTAAACTCAAATATACAAATTTATAAAAAAATGTTTTATGTTTAAAAAAAATTATATAATCTTTGTGAATTATATCATATACAGGACTGGGGGAGTTATGTCACACATGCAGCTAACACAAATATATGGAAATGTCTGCTCTATCCAAAATTATAACCAACTGATTGCAGCATTAACTCAAAAATTGGAGGAAGCAAGTGGAAGGGTGAGAAGGTAAGACGCTTGTCTGTCCACCCTGCAAACTGGTGTACATTAAAAGTACACCAGTTTCATTTACGGACCATGAAAATTGACAGCTGCACCATAAAGGTTGACAGCTGCACCATAAAGGTTGACAGCTGCACCATAAAGGTTGAAAGCTGTGCCATACAGGTTGACAGCTGCACCATAAAGGTTGAAAGCTGTACCATAAAGGTTGACAGCTGCATCATAAAGGTTGAAAGCTGTGCTATACAGGTTGACAGCTGTGCCATACAGGTTGAAAGCTGTGCCATACAGGTTGACAGCTGTGCCATACAGGTTGACAGCTGTGCCATACAGGTTGAAAGCTGTGCCATACAGGCTGAAAGCTGTGCCATACAGGTTGAAAGCTGTGCCATACAGGCTGAAAGCTGTGCCATACAGGTTGAAAGCTGTGCCATACAGGTGTAAGACAGCTTGCAAAAAAGTTGTGAGGAGATTTTTGATGTACCGATTCCATGGCACATGGTTTATGAAATGATACACAAAATGACTCCAGATTCAAAACGTAAAATGTTTCAATTTAAATGATTATACAAAATTCTTGCAACCAATAGAACAAGGGTTGGTAACCTTGGCACGTGAGGGTATTTGCCTTTTTTTATATATATAAACAGTATATACATATATACAGTTGAAGTCGGAAGTTTACATACATACACCTTAGCCAACTACATTTACACTCAGTTATCACAATTCCTGACATTTAATCCTAGTAAAAATTCCCTGTCTTAGGTCAGTCAGGCTACCTCTGGCGAGCACATGGAGGGCTGTGCGGCCCCCCCAAAGAAATGCCACCCCACACCATGACTGACCCACCGCCAAACCGGTCATGCTGGAGGATGTTGCAGGCAGCAGAACGTTCTCTACGGCGTCTCCAGACTCTGTCACGTCTGTCACATGTGCTCAGTGTGAACCTGCTTTCATCTGTGAAGAGCACAGGGCGCCAGTGGCAAATTTGCCAATCTTGGTGTTCTCTGGCAAATGCCAAACGTCCTGCACGGTGTTGGGCTGTAAGCACAACCCCCGCCTGTGGACGTCGGGCCCTCATACCACCCTCATGGAGTCTGTTTCTGACCGTTTGAGCAGACACATGCACATTTGTGGCCTGCTGGAGGTCATTTTGCAGGGCTCTGGCAGTGCTTCTCCTGCTCCTCCTTGCACAAAGGCGGATGTAGCGGTCCTGCTGCTGGGTTGTTGCCCTCCTACGGCCTCCTCCACGTCTCCTGATGTACTGGCCTGTCTCCTGGTAGCGCCTCCATGCTCTGGACACTACGCTGACAGACACAGCAAACCTTCTTGCCACAGCTCGCATTGATGTGCCATCCTGGATGAGCTGCACTACCTGAGCCACTTGTGTGGGTTGTAGACTCCGTCTCATGCTCCCACTAGAGTGAAAGCACCGCCAGCATTCAAAAGTGACCAAAACATCAGCCAGGAAGCATAGGAACTGAGAAGTGGTCTGTGGTCCCCACCTGCAGAACCACTCCTTTATTGGGGGTGTCTTGCTAATTGCCTATAATTTCCACCTGTTGTCTATTCCATTTGCACAACAGCATGTGAAATTTATTGTCAATCAGTGTTGCTTCCTAAGTGGACAGTTTGATTTCACAGAAGTGTGATTGACTTGGAGTTACATTGTGTTGTTTAAGTGTTCCCTTTATTTTTTTGAGCAGTGTATTTTCTGAACGTCACACGCCGATGTAAAATGCTGTTTTTATATATAAATATGAACTTTATCGAACAAAAAATGCATGTATTGTGTAACATGATGTCCTAGGAGTGTCATCTGATGAAGATTGTCAAAGGTTAGTGCTGCATTTAGCTGTGTTTTGGGTATTTGTGATGCATGCTAGTTGCTTTGAAAATGGCAGTGTGATTTTTTTTGGCAGGGTACTCTCCTAACATAATCTAATGTTTTGCTTTTGCTGTAAAGCCTTTTTGAAATCGGACAACGTGGTTCGATTCAGGAGAGGTGTATCTATAAAATGGTGTAAAATAGTCATATGTTTGAGAAATTGAAATTATAGCATTTATGAGGTTTTGTATTTCGCGCGACGCGATTCCACTGGCTGTTGACTAGGGTGGGACGCAAACGTCCCACGTTCCCAGACAGGTTGAGGTCCTGGAGTGGCCTAGCCAGTCTCCAGACCTTAATCCCATAGAAAATCTGTGGAGGGAGCTGAAGGTTCGAGTTGCCAAACGTCAGCCTCGAAACCTTAATGACTTGGAGAAGATCTGCAAAGAGGAGTGGGACAAAATCCCTCCTGAGATGTGTGCAAACCTGGTGGCCAACTACAAGAAACGTCTGACCTCTGTGATTGCCAACAAGGGTTTTGCCACCAAGTAGTAAGTCATGTTTTGCAGAGGGGTCAAATACTTATTTCCCTCATTAAAATGAAAATCAATTTACAACATTTTTGACATGCGTTTTTCTGGATTTTTTGTGGATGTTATTCTGTCTCTTACTGTTCAAATACACCTACCATTAAAATTATAGACTGATCATTTCTTTGTCAGTGGGCAAACGTACAAAATCAGCAGGGGATCAAATACTTTTTTCACCACTGTAGATGAAGAACAGGTTGAAGAACTGGATGAAGAACTGGATGAAGAACAAGAAGGTGAAAGCAAACTTTTATGCATCCTTCATATTGCTTTTCACCAGTGGAGGCTGCTGAGGGGAGGATGGCACATAATAAATAGCTTGAACGGAGTCAATGGAATGACATCATACCATGTGTTTGATGTATTTGATACCATTCCACTTGTGTGCATGCCTGTTTGTATGTGTGTGTGCTTGCCTGTGTGTGTGTGCATGCCTGGGAGTGTGTGCATACCTGTGTGTGTGTGTGTGTGCATGCCTGTGTGTGTGTGTGTGTGTATGTGTGTATACCTGTGTGTGCGTGTGTGCGCATTCCTACTTGTATGTGTGTGCTTGCCTGTGTGTGTGTGTGTATGCCTGTGTGTGTGTGTGTATGTCTGTGTGTGTGTGCATGCCTGTATGTGTGTGCATGCCTGTGAGTGTGTGCATACCTGTGTGCGTGTGTGTGTGTGTGTGTGTATGCCTGTGTGTGTGTGTATGTGTGTATACCTGTGTGTGCGTGTGTGAGCGTGTATGTGTGTGCATGCCTGTGTGTGTGTGTGTGTGTGCATGCCTGTGTGTGTGTGTATGCCTGTGTGTGTGCATGCCTGTGTGTGTGTATATCTGTGTGTGTGTGTGTATGCCTGTGTGTGCGTGTGTGTGCATGCCTGTGTGTGTGTGCATGCCTGTGTGTGTGTGTGTGCATGCCTGTGTGTGTGTGTGTGTGTGTGTGTGTTTGTGTGTGTGTGTGTGTGTGTGTGTGTGTGTGTGTGTGTGTGTATGTGTGTGGGTGTGTGTGTGCGTATGTCTGTGACGGCTGATCGATCAGCTGAAGTGCATGGCTGTCTAGGAGTTAAAACAGGCAAGGGGGAAACAGGGAGGTGTGCGACAACCACAGTAACTGTTTGTTTTGGGTGAGAAGAGTCCAGCGTTACACACTCATCTTTATCTGGGACAGATAACAGTTCTAAGGCCAGCATCCTCCCAACGCACACAAGACCAGTCACACCATCGTTTCCAAGCCACTACTAAGCAACAACATTTATGCTGAATCTCTTCAGTTTGTCTCCTGCTGTTAGAATTAATGTCACGTTAGTCACGGATACCTGAGATGCAACGGTGCTGGTGACATCTTCAGCACTGCATGCTTGTCAGTGTGTGTGAGAAAGAGAAAGAGAGAGGGAGAGGGAGGGAGGGAGCGAGGATGATGGTGAATGCTTGTTAAACCTCAATAGTAAATGCTTCATTCATACACAGAACCTGCTAGTAAATACAATCATTGACACTGACCCATCATATGAATCTCATTGACACTGACCCATCATATGAATCTCATTGACACTGACCCATCATATGAATGTCATTGACACTGACCCATCATATGAACCTCATTGACACTGACCCATCATATGAACCTCATTGACACTGACCCATCATATCAATCTCATTGACACTGACCCATCATATGAACCTCATTGACACTGACCCATCATATGAATCCCATTGACACTGACCCATCATATGTATCTCATTGACACTGACCCATCATATGTATCTCATTGACACTGACCCATCATATGTATCTCATTGACACTGACCCATCATATGAATCTCATTGACACTGACCCATCATATGAATCCCATTGACACTGACCCATCATATGAACCTCTAATAGTCAGTCCACTTCTGGCAGATTGGAAATAACACACACATCTGTGTTGTGCTTGCTGATGACAATGTGATGCATACACAGACTTAGGCAGAACCTGAATGACAAGTAGTGTTTGTGTTTTTAATGGAATAACTGGAAGACAACGATATATCCAGTATGTGTATTGTCAGAATAATGAGTGTGTATTATGATCATTAAACCAGTGAGCGTGTCCTCGTCTCGGTTGAGCTAAATCACAACGTCATGTTGACTTTGTTTCCTGACCCTGTCTTTGTGGCAGAGCCGTCAGGCTAAACTGCCTGAAGATGCTGGAAATGTCTGTGTGACTGTGTATAAATTATATGTGTTTGTTTGTGTGTGTGTTTGTGTTCACGTGTGTGTGTGTGCATCTCTGTGTATGTGTGTAACAAGCGAAGCGTGTGTGTTTTGTTGTTTACCCAGTCTCCAGAGACAGCGATGCAGCCGCCCAAGGCCTCAGCATAGAGAACAGAGAATAATGAGAGATGTGAAGAATAGAATAGATGGAATATTATAGGAAGGATTCAGAATCACCTTCATGACAGTTGAACTCCCTGTAACCAACAAAGGAATACAACCTGTTCCACCTCCTCTCCCACACTTCTGACTCTAGGAGAGGGTTCTAAATCTATTGTCTTTCTCAGTCCATTCCTTACGAATGCCCAGGTGGTGCACATTCCTTAGGGATCCCCAGGTGGTGCACATTCCTTAGGGATCCCCAGGTGGTGCACATTCCTTAGGGATCCCCAGGTGGTGCACATTCCTTAGGGATCCCCAGGTGGTGCACATCCCACTGACCTTAGAACTCCACTGACCTGGGGAATCTATTCTAGATCTACAAAGGTAGTCTGTTTCAGTCGCTGTGATTTCTCTTAGCTGCTGCCTTTGGCAATGTCTCTAGAACACTAAACTGTGACAGAAACACAATGTCTCTAGAACACTAAACTGTGACAGAAACATAATGTCTCTAGAACACTAAACTGTGACAGAAACACAATCTCTCTAGAACACTAAACTGTGACAGAAACATACTGCCTCTAGAACACTAAACAGTGACAGAAACACACTGTTTACTGAGTCCCCAAACGTCCGCTAAACAAGACACACAGTTATTATTAATGCTTTATACCGTGATGTTTATGTTTCCCAGAACACAAACAGAACCACCTTGAGACAGTGTGTGTGTGTGTGTGTGTGTGTGTGTGTGTGTGTGTGTGTGTGTGTGTGTGTGTGTGTAGCCAGTGATTTGTGGGAGTAGAGGCTGGATGCTAACCAAGTCGTTTCCTAGGAAACGGACCCAGATGACTGCCTCTTCAGTATCACTCTCTATACAGCTGTCAGTGTCTGTCTACCCCAGGCAGGCAACTCTCTAGAGACCTGGGCCTCCAATACTTTACTCATGTAATCCTCCCTCACACTGAGTGTTTGTCAATGTTAACTGGCTGGCTTGTTGAGCCTAGCTGTTGTTGAGCCTAGCTGATGTAAAACCTAGGGCCGTGTTCCAATACTGAAATGCACCCTTCCTTCCATCCTTCCTTAATGCTTCACTACCTGGAGGTTCACTGATTAACTGATACACTGCAATACAGGTCTTAAGACAGATGGATATGGGTTGACTAGAGCACAGTGGTAGTTATAAGCAATGATAAACCACAGAAGAGTTTGAAACATATTGTTTATTAGAATTTCAACTCAGATAAATTACATTTAAATGAACCAGAAGTCAGTGAGCTGCACAGGAGATTGCCGGCACCTTAATTGGAGAGGACGGGCTTGTGGTAATGGCTGGAGCGGAATCAGTGGAAAGGTGTCAACAACATCAAACACATGGTTTCCATGTGTTTGATGCCATTCCATTCGCTCTGTGCCAGACATTATTATGAGCTGTCCTCCCCTCAGCAGCCTCCACTGGTGAGCTGCTACTCAATGTCTTACTGTTAGTAAAGCAGGATGACATCTTGTGTCTGAATTGGACTTAATACTCATAATATTACAGAGAGAAAGAGAGAGACGGAGATAAAGACAGAGCGAGCAATAGAGAGAGCGAGAACGAAAGACGGAATGATGAATGCTGTGGAAGTTGCTTAACGAGCTGTGGGGAACTTTATCTAAGCAAACCCAGATGAATGGGCCAGACTGAAGAGTCTTATCATCTGTCACATTATGGTTGTGATGTTGTATTCTGTTCATCATGCTGTTAGCTAACATACCATGCTTCAACAACAGGTTCTCCAACTCCGGCCCTGGAGAGTGACTGCATGTGCAGGGTTTTGCTCCAACCAATCACTAACATATCTACTAAACACACTCAATTCATCACAGTCTTCAGTCTGACTCTGGACCATGATAAGTTGGATCAGCTGTGGTAGTGCCGGGTTGGAAGAAATCCTGCACCGCCCGTAGGTCTCCAGGACCAGAGTTGGAGACCCTTGTTGTTCTACCATGTTATTAGATTACTAGTGCAACACTAATGGACTAGACACCCACATCAATGCCTCTTACAAATGGCACCAAAACAACAACACTGGCAATAGAATAGTAACATAGAACAAAATTACAATACATGTATTTTTTTTTACTTAAAAAGAACACAGTGGCACTAATAGTGCCAATAGTTGTAAAACCTAGCAACAGTTAGGATGGGGATCATGATTAGTAAGCATCCATTTTGTCATAGTTTGTCATCCTTACAGAGAGGACTACAGAGAGGGCAGAGTTGTTTGATGTGAAGACCAGAACTATTAAATGCCCCTTTCCCCAGTTTGCTCTTGTGATGAACTGCACAGGAGTATACCAGTTACAGAGAGTAGCTGTACTGTACTATGGCCTATATTACTTACTGAGGTATCCAGTTCTCAGGTTAACATGGGATAGAGCATACTGGTTGTTGTAGAATGGATGATTTGACTGTTTCCTCAGTCGCTCTGGATTATAATTGGTCTTCCAATGGTACTGGAACTGTGTTTGATTCCAAACAGTGACTCTTCAAAGTTATTCAGACATTTTGAAGCTATTCCCGGTAGGCAAGATATTAGTGTCACGGTACCAGACATCACACCATATCTGAGAATGTCTGGAGTTGAAGTTAGCAAGATCTGTTTCAAACAGACAGGCCCCAAACTAGACAGCATCTCTCAGGCCTGTGGAAGAACAAGACATCAGTGAGTCAGAAACAGATATCTACACTGTGTTCACTTCCTGGTGTTGTTTTGATGTGTCACCAGTAGGTATGGGAAACAGAAATAACTTGCTTAAAGAGATACATTTTTTTTTAAAGAAAACTAAAATGGATGAAAGCTAGCACAGTGCTATAGATAGCATCAGAGCTGTCCCTGTGTGTGTGTGTGTGTGTGTGTGTGTGTGTGTGTGTGTGTGTGTGTGTGTGTGTGTGTGTGTGTGTGTAAAGCTGGCCGTAGCTCTTCAAACATATCCTCCAATCATTTGTAGATCCCAAACCCTCATTTAACATGTTCCCCTTGGGAGTATAGCCTACCTACCTAAGTAAATAACTAACTGTCACCTTGTCTCATCACTTACATTTAGAGACTAGCTGGATAGGGCTTAACGAAGGCTTCTCTAATGGCTTGTGTTGGTTTGTCTCTCCTTCATCTCCTCTAGTAATGCCATGGTCCCACAGACATCAGTCCAATGTCTACTTTTGATTTACATTTGGTTGAGTTGTCAATTCATGTGAATTTAATGTGAAATCAACAAAAAACTGAACATGTGATTGAACGTAGGTTAAAAGTTGGTTAAAGAAAAAAGACGAAATTCCCTTTTTGCAAATCCAAACTGTTTTCCATGTTGATTCAACGTCATCACATGAAATGACGTGGAAACAACATTGATTCAACCAGTTTTTGCCCAGTTTGGTGAGGTTTGGTCTTCAACCATCTATAGCCTTTTAGAATTTACTGCAACATTCAATTCACTGCTTCTCCAGCCCACATCACAGACCTAAATCACAGACCTAAATCACAGACCTAAATCACAGACCTGTCCAGGGCCTGGTTTACCAAAAGCATCTTAAGGCTAAGTTCATCGTTAGAACATTTGTCGGAGCATCATTAAATAGTCGAGCGGTTTTCTCTGTGAGGCTGATAACTTCAGAACAAAAGTTGACTACAAATATGAATTTGCCAATTTCTTTGCAATTGATACAAACAAGCGACGTATAAAAATATGCTTCAAATGAAAACTGAGATGAATGCATAAAACAAAGGCTACAGGTGTTTTCAATCATATTGAGTTCTATTTTGCTGCTTGTAGGCTACTGTCTAAAATTTGTCTCCATATATGCCATGATGTGTAGCCTTACATGTGCGCAATAATGTGCCAAATTTATGATTTTGTGCATTTTTATTGGGTAAGCATTAGAATAAGCCGCCTCGATATTTGCAGCCATAGGTGGTAATATCTCTCCAGAGCTGATCCGTCATCAGTATTGTGGAATAACTATAATGTAAAGGAAAGATTTAAATGGAGAAAGCTGATCGCAGCGCTGCTTTTCTTTCGATCCCATCAGTATCGACACCTCCTCCAACAACGCACTTAGCGACCGTTCTTTAGTATGTTAAGAATGGCTCTGGAGGGTATGGCTGCCTTTTTACGGGCTCCTAACCAACTGTGCTATTTTGTTTGTTTTTTTGCATTGTTTGTAACTTATTTTGTACATAATGGTGCTGCTACCGTCTCTTATGACCGAAAGGAGCTTCTGGACATCAGAACAGCGATTACTCACCTTGAACTAGACAAAGATTTTTTCTTTAATGAGTCCGACGCGAAGGATATACTGCATTCTCAAGACCAGGCCCAAATCCCCTTCATTCTCGTGAAGAAAAGACGGAGAAAATTAGGTTGGGGTGCCTTGTGAGAATTCGGAGGCGAGTGGGTAAACCACCACTATCATCAGTACTATTGGCCAATCATTGGAAAATAAACTGGATGATCTACGATTAAGACTATCCTGCCAACGGGACATTAAAAACTGTAATATCTTATGTTTCACTGAGTCGTGGCTGAACGACGACACCGACAATATAGAGCTGGCTGGGTTTTCCGTGCATAGGCGGGACAGAGCAGCTACGTCTGGTAAGACGAGGTAAGATTCATCCAACGGCATTGAGGAGTATAACAACTCAGTCACTGGCTTCATCAATGAGGGCATCAACGACGTCGTCCACACTGTGACTGTATGTACAGTACCAGTCAAAAGTTTGGACACACCTACTCATTCAAGGGTTTTTCTTAATTTTTTACTATTTTCTATGTTGTAGAATAATAGTGAATACGTCAAAACTATGAAATAACACATATGAAATCATGTAGTAACCAAAAAAGTGTTAAAACAAATCTAATGATATTTTATATTTGAGATTCTTCAAAGTAGCAACCCTTTGCCGATGAAGAGTTCTTGTGCTGACATTGCTTCCAGAGAAAGTTCGGAATTCGGTTGGGAGTGTTGCAACCGAGGATCCAAAATCTTCCTGGTGGTATTATACAAAATGTATAAAAATGTATAATACCCCCATACAACAATATTACAATGTACAGTACGTGTGTGTAGAGTGCGTGTGCTAGCGCTTGTGTGCGTATGCGTGTGTCTGTACCTTTGTGTGTGTCTCTTCAAAGTCCCCGCTGTTCCATAAGGTGTATTTTTACCTGTTTTTTAAATCAGATTTTACTGCTTGCATCAGTTACCTGATGTGGAATAGAGTTCCATGTAGTCATGGCTCTATGTAGTTTTGTGTGCCTCCCATAGTCTGTTCTGGACTTGGGATTGTGAAGAGACCTCTGGTGGCATGTCTTGTGGGGTATGCATGGGTGTCCGAGCTGTGTACTACTAGTTTAAACAGTCAATGTCAACACTTCTTACAAAAACAAGTAGTGAGGAAGTCAATCTCTCTTCCACTTTGAGCCATGAGAGATTGACATGAATGTCATTAATGTTAGCTCTCCGTGTACTTTTAAGGGCCAGCCGTACTGCCCTGTTCTGAGCCAATTGTAATTTTCCTAAGTCCCTCTTTGTGGCACCTGACCAGGTTCGACAAAACTAGGGCCTGTAGGACCTGCCTTGTTGATAGTGTTGTTAAAAAGGTAGAGTAGCGCTTTATTATGGACAGACTTCTCCCCATCCTAGCTACTGTTGTATCAACATGTTTTGACCATGACCGTTTACAGTCTAGGGTTACTCCAATCAGTTTAGTCATTTTGGGAGCTTGCGTGGCCTACCACTTTGCGGCTGAGCCGTTATTGCTCCTAGACTTTTCCACTTCACAATAACAGCACTTACTTGACCGCAGCCGCTTTAGCAGGGTAGAAATTTGACGAACTGACTTGTTGGAAAGGTGGCATCCTATGACGGTGCCACGTTGGGAGTCACTGAGCTCTTCAGTAAGACCATTCTACTGCCACTGTTTGTCTATGGAGATTGCATGGCTGTGTACTCGATTTTATACACCTGTCAGCAACAGGTGTGGCTGACATAGCTGAATCCACTATTTTGAAGGGGTGTCCACATACTTTTGTATATATAGTGTAGGTGGAGGGCATACAGGCTGTGGCCAATTTATTAATGCACAATTTGCCTAAATGGGTAATGGAAACACTTCAACCACTGCATTTTTATTCAACACTAGATTTTGTAGGTGTGACGTCATTACGTCTAGCTGTTTTTATCCACACAAAATAGTTCAATGGAAATTCACCCTAGCAGGCAATTATCACATCTATTTTCCATGCCAACTTTCTAAATGTCAAAAAAAAAAATCACTGGACAAGTTAATGGAAACATAGCTAGTGAACGCAAGGGGAGGAAAGACAAGAGATGAGGGAGGAAGGACACGAGATGAGGGAGGAAGGACACGAGATGAGGAAGGAGAGAGCAGGAAGGCAGGACACGAGATGAGGGAGAGGGTGGAAGGAGGCAGGACACTAGATGAGGAAGGAGAGAGCAGGAAGGCAGGACACGAGATGAGGGAGGCAGGAAAAGTGGGAGAGGGAGGAGGAAGAAAAGATGCAGAAAAATAAAATGTGTAATTATGAGAAAAGGCAAGAGTGGAGAAAGAGCATGAGAAAGAGAGTGAGAAAGAGAGAGAAATGGAGAAAGAGCATCAGATTCAGAGAATGGTGTACATTAGTCTCATCTCCTCTCCGTTCCCTGTACCTGCAGCCTTTTGATGTTTTTATTCTGCTTCACTGAAATCTACCCCCTCTACTCTACCCTCTCTACGCTACTCTACCCTCTCTACGCTACTCTACCCTCTCTACGCTACTCTACCCTCTCTACGCTACTCTACCCTCTCTACGCTACTCTACCCTCTCTACGCTACTCTTCTCTACTCTACTCTACCCTCTCTACTCTACTCTACCCTCTCTACTCTACCCTCTCTACTCTACCCTCTCTACTCTACTCTACCCTCTCTACTCTACTCTACCCTCTCTACTCTACTCTACCCTCTCTACTCTACTCTACCCTCTCTACTCTACCCTCTCTACTCTACCCTCTCTACTCTACCCTCTCTACTCTACCCTCTCTACTCTACCCTCTCTACTCTACCCTCTCTACTCCTCACAACCAACACTCAAAGAAAAGAGGAAAACATACTAGACAGAGTTCCCCAGAGTTCCCCCTCACTATCTGGCCACGATGTCTGTCTGTCTGTCTGTCTGTCTGTCTGTCTGTCTGTCTGTCTGTCTGTCTGTCTGTCTGTCTGTCTGTCTGTCTGTCTGTCTGTCTGTCTGTCTGTCTGTCTGTCTGTCTGTCTGTCTGTCTGTCTGTCTGTCTGTCTGTCTGTAAAACCAACCAACTGCCAGAAAACAAAACTTAGCCTGGTTACCTCAGGTGTACATGATGTCTGGTCCTCTGTGGCCGAGCTGTGATGTCGTGATAGAGTTAAGACCTATTTTCCAACCATAGTTCAGACCCATTAGGTTGTGGTTGGATAGGAGAGAGAGAGAGACAGCAGTGTATGGATTCTGGTAATCCATTGGCTCCTACTCAGATGGGGTTGAATCTCTCACAGTCCTGATGTGTTTGTAGTGTCCATTGAGTTGAGTTTCATAATAACCAGGGAATGTCTGAAGGAAACGGCATTTACACTTCATCAAAACGGTTAATACTGTCCAATTTCCTATTACACAAAAATAATGTACAGAGGGTATTTTCATTGGATTACTCTCTCTGTCTAGGGTTAAGAGTTGATATGTGTTAATAATATTACTCAAATTTGGTTATTACATTTTGTGTTACCATTGTAATCAATATTCACATAATTTACAAACTTCTAAGAATAAAAACACATTTTGCCCTCAATGTCCAATATGAAACCAGCTAAAAAGGTGTAGAGCACAACATCTTACAACACGTCTGGTCTCTCCTTTGGACAGCTGCCTCCATTTAAAAACACAAGTCAAGTCATTGGCACACTTCACAAGTACTCATATTCCCATGAGCCTCTTCTTCTTCTTCTTCCTCCTCTTCTTCCTTGTTATCATGGGCTGTGTTGAGACTTCCAAGGTCCCCGCCCCTCGTGTCCTGCCCAGCGAGGAGCCTTAATCTGGGGCTGAGATTTGAGGCCTGCCCTTTGTATCACCTCCTCCAGGGCTCATCCTTTATTAATCCAGACTGAGGTGTATTGACTGGAGCTTGGTTAGGTCTAGCTTGCTGAGCTCTGCTGAGCTGGGGTAGGTTTTCTCTGTCTCTCTTATGTGTGTACTCACTGTAACCCATGGCTTCGGGTGTCAAACAGGGGATAGCGATAGGAGGGCCGAATAGTGTGCAGAAATAGTTTATTTTGAAACACAGTTGATACTCCAACCAGATGTGTGTCCCTTTTCAGTGGTCCAAAAAACGTAAGCAGGACATCTCCTTCTCCCATAATTCAGTCCAGGCTAGTTTAAAAACATTTTACTCTGTGAGCAGCATGGGTCATCCACAAAGGATCTCTACTGCACCACCAATGGCCACTCACTGATGTACGTCGCCTTGGATAAAAGCGTCTGCTAAATGGACAATATTAATGGGTCCAGTTCAGTCCTCCCACCACAGGGGGAGCTACCCCCCTGACATAGAGAGGTGTTCCCTTCTACTACAGAGAGCTCTCGTCCGGTTTTGGTAGCAGCTGCGTGTGCTTCCTCTTCTCCAGGATCGTGTTGAGTTCCTCAGTGAAGGAGCGGCAGAGAGGGGAGCTGCTTTCCGCCTCACTCTGTCTTAACAACATGTAGTTGTTACCGTGCATCCTCCGCAAGACGCTGGGTAACGTCGTCGATAGGCCGTTGGGGCTGGGGAAGTCTTGCAAGTCACACTCTGATTGGTTGAGGGGGGTGTGGGGGGTCTGAGGGGGCGGGGGGAGAGGAGGGGCAGGGGGAGGGGGGTCCTTGTTGGGGGACGACTGGAAGAAGCCCCCTTTGTGCGTGTCACCGTTCCCCAGTTGTTTGGAGACGCCGTTCCCATTACTTATCCCGTTCCCATTACAGTGGCTGGAGATGGTCTTGAGATCCAGGTGGGCGGAGCTACTGTGGCGTTTCTGCTGCTGCTTCCTATGTTTCCTCTTCCTGTCTGTGTGATTGGCAGAGGCGGCTGCGGCGGCAGCGCGGAGAGAGTACTTCCCCCTGTGGCTGCCCCGCAGACAGAAGCCCAGGTAGAGGAGGACCACGGTGAGAACCAGACACACACCTCCTAGGATGGTGATTAGGGACAGGTACATAGCCTCCATGCTCCTGGGGGAGAGCAGCTCCGAGGTGGGGGGGAGAGGGGCCGGGAGAGGGGCTGGCAGTTCTGAGGCAGGGGGGGGAGGGGCTGGGGGAGAGGGTGGCAGGGGCCTCTCAGAGGAAGGGGGTGAGGGGTGGAAGAGCGGGGTGAGGGGTGGAGGAGGAGGGTAGAAGGGATGGTCTTGGGATGGGTCGACGGGTGGGGGAGGGGGGTGTGGCATGTCTAGACGTACCGTCACAGAGTACTTAACCACAGCAACCCGGACGTCGTTCTCAAGGGCGTGGCAGGTGTACTCGCCGCTCTGCTCCGGTTGGGACTCGATGACCAGGAGGCCATCGGTGCCAACCCTGAAGCCAGAGTCCAGGCCATAGCCCTGCAACTCTGACCCATCCAGAGTCCACACTGGGGTTGCCAGATTGGAGCTAATTTCACACTGGAGCAGCACGTCATCTCCCACCATTACAGACCGGCTCCGGTGCTGGATCGGCTCTGAAAGAATGGCAACCCACATATAAAATGAATATCTTATCACAATAAGACTGTGATATACTGTAATGGACCCCAGAACAGTTAATAAGACTGTGACATACTGTTATAGACCTCAGAACAGTTAATAAGACTGTGACATACTGTTATAGATGTCAGAACAGTTAATAAGACTGTGATATACTGTTATAGACCTCAGAACAGTTAATAAGACTGTGATAAACTGTTATAGACCTCAGAACAGACACTGAACTTCAAAGACTTAAACCAGGTAGACAGTGTGTAGAAATGATTTGTATTTATTTATTTTTATTTAATCTTTATCTAATTAGGCAAGTCAGTTAAGAAGAAAATATTATTTACAATGACAACCTACCCCGGCCAAACCCGGACGACGCTGGGCCAATTGTGTGCTGCCCTATGATGATAATGAAAGTTGATTTTTTCATATAATTTCAACTCTGAAAGGTTTTTCTTCAGTCACAGTATCTTCAGTATAAAGCTATTAGCAGCACTATGTTGGGTTATTTTGTGGTCTCAAACAAGTGAGTTTATTAACATTCTTAATCAAGAATATGGGCAAAATGTAATTATTGACAATGAAAGAGGTGGAAATGTTGATACCTTGTCATACTCTAATTTCTACATTTATTATCAATATAGCATAAAACATTTTTCCTGATTGTGTTTTAGTGATATTTTTCACGATGCAAATATTGGGTCCCAAACTGCATATATGACTCTAAAATCATTGGTGCATGAAAACCCAATATGTTACATTCTCCCATATGAAAATAAATGCTAAAAAGTATTTTCTAACTTCTTAGTATGTGAAGTATAATGTAAAGTAAATTTGATTATAGATGCTATGGAAATGAGGATGCTGCATAAATATAAATACATATTTATTTATTCTAACAATTTGATGGTATTTCTGCATATTCTAACTTTAGATTTCCTTTCATCATTCAGTGTGCAGAATCACCTTGAAACCATCCTACTTTATCTTCAAGGTGGGAAGGACTGGACTAAACTATAAACAATGTAAACCTTTGCTAGCCATATGATATCCATGTGTTATTACTACTATAGTGAGACCAGTGTCTAGTCCTAACGCAACTCCTATCATTGCTGTCTGTCTGTCTGTCTGTGTGTGTCTGTCTGTCTGTGTGTGTCTGTCTGTCTGTGTGTGTCTGTCTGTCTGTGTGTGTCTGTCTGTCTGTGTGTCTGTGTGTGTCTGTCTGTGTGTGTCTGTCTGTGTGTGTGTGTCTGTCTGTGTACCATTGTCACATCCTCTGTTCCCATACAGGACATCCTGGGTCAGGTTAGACCTGAGGAGAGGAGACACTGTTAGCCTGTCATCAATTGCACACACACACACACACACACACACACACACACACACACACACACACACACACACACACACACACACACACACACACACACACTGCA
This sequence comes from Salmo trutta, assembly GCF_901001165.1. Classification (NCBI taxonomy): domain Eukaryota; kingdom Metazoa; phylum Chordata; class Actinopteri; order Salmoniformes; family Salmonidae; genus Salmo; species Salmo trutta. Next base: position 5,279,416 of record NC_042961.1, on the reverse strand, counting down.
TCACCCCCCACACTGCATTACCCCCCCACGCATACTTAATTACCCCCCACACTGCATTAACTCGCACACACTGCATTACCCCTCACTGCATTACTCCCCCTGCTGCATCACCCACCACACTCACACACACTGCATTACCCCTCCCCCGCACCCTGCATTACCCCCACACATGCTGCATTGCCCCTGCACACAACCACACCGCATTACCCCCCCCCCCACATGGCATTACCCCTTCCCCCACACACATACTGCATTACCCCTTCCCCCACCACACACAGTGCATTAAACCCCCCCACCCACCCACACTCTCACCTGTCAGTCTGTGCTGTGATATCCAAACAGTCCTGTCCATCCCAGCCACAGTATGGGTCCCGGGAGAAGATACAGTCATAACAGGAATTGTACCTATTGCAGGTGGAGAGAGGTAGCTGGACCACACCAGAGGGAGAACCTACATACACACTCATCTAGAGGATGGAGGGAGGGAGGGTATGTTGAGGCCTGTGTTATTGAAAATATCCTTGAATTAGAAGATCACTAAACAAAACAAACCTTGATATTATTGTGAGAGAGAGAGAGAGAGAGAGAAAGAGAGAGAGAGAGAGAGAGAGAGAGAGAGAGAGAGAGAGAGAGAGAGAGAGAGAGAGAGAGAGAGAGAGACCCTCCGTGCATGTGCCTGCATGTCCGTTTGTGAGTGTGTACCTGTGTATGTGAAATAACCAGGCTATCCACACGCTGTGGTTGGTCAAACAGCTGTAGCTCCTCTATGATGTGTAGATGACCCTTGACCTCTACAGCTCTGTGCAGCCAGCCATCGTCTGGACCAGGAGACAGATACAGGGTCACAACACACAAACACATACAATGGGATGTACTGTACATGTGGTTTGAAGTCTGTTCCATTACTTTACTGGGATGACAAAAACAAATCCCATGCATGTAAACACAGCATAACGCATGTACAGCCACCCCCCCAGACACCCCCTCATACCCCCCCACACCAACCTGTGCCCATGAACAGTAAATGGTAGTTCTGCCCGTCCAGCCCCTCCACCCTGTGAGCCACCAGCTGGGTGTAGTCTGTGGTCCTCCTGAACAACAGGGGGCGCTGCTCTGTAGACATGACCTGCTGGGACATCAGAGGGTGTCTCCTCACAAAGTTCAACACGTCGTCTGGCAGGGAGGTGGAGGAGTTTATACCTCTGGATCTCAACTGGTCTGTAATACACTGGAAACATGAGGGAAGACGGGGTGAGAAGGATGCATCCTGTTTGAAATAAGGCACTAAAGTAAAACTGCAAAAAATGTGGCAAAGAAATTAACTTAATGTCCTGAATACAATGAGTTATGTTTGGTGCAAATCCAACACAACACATCACTGAGTGCAACTCTTCATATTTTCAAGCATGGTGGTGGCTGCATCATGTTCTGGGTATGCTTATCATTGGCAAGGACTAGGGAGATTTTTAGGATAAAAGAAAACAGAATAGAGCTAAGCACAGGCAAATCCTAGAGGAAAACATGGTTCAGTCTGCTTTCCAACAGACACTGGGAGACAAATTTAACTTTCAGCAGGACAATAGCCTAAAACACAAGTCAAATCTACACTGGAATGCTTACCAAGACAACATTGAATGTTCCTGAGTGGCTTAGTTACAGTTTTGACTTAAATCGGCGTGAAAATATATGGCAAGACTTGGAAATGTCTGCGTAGCAATGATCAACAACCAACTTTACAGGGCAAATATTGTACAATCCAGGTGAGCAATGCTCTTAGAGACTTACCTAGAAAGACTCTGCTGTAACCACTGTAACCACTGCCGAAGGTGACTCTAACATGCATAGACTCAGGGGTGTGAATACTTATGTAAATTAGATATTTATTTGTTTCCTTTTCAAAAGAATCTGCAAAAATGTCAAAAACATGCATTCACTTTGTAATTATGGGATATTGTGTGTAAATGGGTGACAAAAACATACATTTAATCCATGTTGAATTCAGGCAGTAAAACAACATATTAAAAAAAAATTATTTAACCGTTATTTAAGAAGTCAGTTATGAACAAATTCTTATTTACAATGTCGACCTACCAAAAGGCAAAAGGCCTCCTGCGGGGACAGGGGCTGGGATTAAAAATAAACAAAATATAAATATAGAACAAAACACACATCACGACAAGAGAAACAACACTACATAGAGACCTAAGACAACAACATAGCAAGGCAGCAACACTTGACAACACAGCATGGTAGCAACACAACATGACAACAACATGGTAGCAGCAGAACATGGCAGCAGCAGAACATGGCAGCAGCAGAACATGGTAGCAGCACAAAACAGGGTACAAACATTATTGGGCACAGACAACAGCACAAAGGGCAAGAAGGTAGAAACAACAATACATCATGGAAAGCAGCCACAACTGTCAGTAAGAGTGTCCATGATTGAGTCTTTGAATGAAGAGACTGAAATAACACTGTCCAGTTTGAGTGTTTGTTGCAGCTCGTTCCAGTCGCTAGCTGCAGCGAACTGAAAAGAGGAGCGACCCAGGGATGTGTGTGCTTTGGGGACCTTTAGCAGAATGTGACTGGCAGAATGGGTGTTGTATGTGGAGGATGAGGGCTGCAGTAGATATCTCAGATAGGGGGGAGTTAGGCCTAAGAGGGTTTTATAAATAAGCATCAACCAGTGGGTCTTGCAACGGGTACACAGAGATGACCAGTTTACAGAGGAGTATAGAGTGCAGTGATGTGTCCTATAAGGAGCATTGGTGGCAAATCTGATGGCCGAATGGTAAAGAACATGTAAAGGGGGGTGAATACTTTCTGAAGGCTCAGTATATATTTTATCATTATATATTATGGGTGGGTGGACGGATAGATGGATGGAGAGAGATGAGTGGGCGATATAGCCCTCCCTTACAGTATAGCAGGTGAGTTCAGAGTTTACAGTATACAAGGCAAACCCTCATTGAGTTTATAGTTCATAGTTTATAGTAGGCCACTATGAGTTGAAGTCAGTGTGTGTGTGTGTGTGTGTGTGTGTGTGTGTGTGTGTGTGTGTGTGTGTGTGTGTGTGTGTGTGTGTATCTGTGTAGGCTGCTTATCTCTCTCCGCCTGACTAAGGCTACAACTTCTCTAACTCTGTCCTCTGTGAGATTACTACCCCAACTTTGATAAGAGACGTTGACACTGTCTCCACAGTTAAGAACCAGAACCGTTATGTCCTCTCTGCCTCATTTTACAGCTCGACCCGGAGAGTGGGAATAAAGCCACTACTGTAGATCACGACTCCTCTCCTTAATGAAGTCACAGCTTTGTAGCCCATAATAAGTCATTATAACCGTTACCAAGTCTTGGCCCGGCAATAATCGCCATGGAAATGGCTTTCAATGACATGCCACGCAGTTCTATAATCTCTTTACCATCTCTCCTTCCCAGTTTACCTCTGTTTTTCACTCTGCTTTTCTAAATCTCTCTCTCTCCCTCTCTCTTCCTCTCTCCCTCTCTCAGACTCAATATATTGGATGTTGGGATGCTGAGGACAAAGGGGATAGAGAGATTAGGGGAAAATTTAAATCAATTAAACTGACTGGGCCTGTTATACAGGAGTCCGCTCGGACAGCAAAAGACCAAGTGTGTGTGTGTTTGTGTGTGTGATACTCACTGATCCAGGTCGCGGGTCAGGGACCTTTCCAGTGTACTCGCTCCACTTGGCTCCATAGTCCTGATTCTCCATGTAGGGTCCGTCAAAGACCCGTTGGACCTCAGACAGAGAGAACCGGCACACTGCTGATATCTTCACGTTTTTCCTATAGTACACACACACACGAAGATGTTGATATGATTAACAGTTACACTGCCTTAACCTGTCTGGGCTAGGGGGCAGTATTTTCACGGCCGGTGTCATACGTTTCATCTTCTGATGAAGAGTAAGAAATATCGGACCAACACGCAGCGTGGTAAGTGTCCATAGTTCTATTTTTTATTCATACGTGAACACTGAAACAAAACAAGAAAATGCACGACAGTCCAGTAAGGTAACCTTGCCTATACATGGAACAATCACCCACAAACACAAGAGAAAAAAAAACCATATAAATATGGCCTCCAATTAGAAGCAACGACAACCAGCTGCTTCTAATTGGAGGTCGTTCCCAAAACTAACATAGAAATACAAATACTAGAAATACAAACATAGAAAATACAAAACATAGAACAATATACCAAAACCCCCGAAACATATAAAACAAACACCCCCTGCCACGCCCTGACCAAACTACAATAACAAACAACCTCTTTTACTGGTCAGGACGTGACAGCCGGATGAAAAACGTACCCAAATTAAACAGGTTACTACTCTGGCCCAGAATCTAGAATATGCATATTATTAGTAGATTTGGATAGAAAACACTCTGAAGTCTCTAAAACTGTTTGAATGGTGTCTGTGAGTATAACAGAACTCATATAAATATTCAAGCAGAAAGTGGAAAGTCTGAGAATTGTAGTTCTTCTTTTGATTCTCTATCGAAGCTACAGTGTCTGTGGGGTGACGTTGCACTTCCTAAGGCTTCCATTGGCTGTCTAATGCCTTCAGAAAGTGGTTTGAGCCTTCTCCTGTCACTGGGCAGAGTATAGGAGCTCATTCACTGAGTGGTCTGCCTGGCAACAAAGGGATTGGATATGTGCGGTCACACGAGCACGCGTTCCTTCTTTTTCTTCTTGAAGGAATATGCTATTGTCCGGTTGGAATATTATCGCAATTCTACGTAAAAAATACCATAAAAATTGATTTTAAACAACGTTTGACATGCTTCTAAGTACGGTAATGGAACATTTTGACTTTGTCTCTCGTTCCGCGCTCGCGCTCTCTGCCTTTGGATAAGTGATCTGTACGCACGAACAAAACTGAGGTATTTGTACATTAATATGGATTATTTGGAACAAAAAGAACATTTCTTGTGGAAGTAGCAGTCCTGGGAGTGCAATCTGACGAAGATCAGCAAAGGTAAGAGCATATTTCTAATACTAATTCTGAGTTTAGGTTGCCCCGAACTTGCCGGGTGTCTGAATAGCTCACCGTGATGGCTGAGCTATGTACTCAGAATACTGAAAAATGTGCTTTCTCCGTAAAGCTATTTTAAAATCTGACACAGCGGTTGCATCCAGGGGTAGTCCATCTATAATTCTTTAAATAATTGTTATATATTTTTTCAACGTTTATGATGAGTATTTTTGTAAATTGATGTGCACATTCACCGGACGTTTTGGTGTGAATACATTTTCTGAACATCACGCGCCAATGTAAAATGCTGTTTTTGGATATAAATATGAACTTTATCAAACAAAACATACATGTATTGTGTAACATAATGTCCTAGGAGTGTCATCTGATGAAGATCGTCAAAGGTTAGTGTTTCATTTAGCTGTGTTTTGGGTTTTATTGACACATTTCCTTGCTTGGAAAATGGCTGTGTGATTATTTTTGTCTATGTACTCTCCTACCATAATCTAATGTTTTGCTTTCGCTGTAAAGCCTTTTTGAAATCGGACAATGTGGTTACATCAAGGAGAAGTGTATTTTTAAAATGGTGTAAAATAGTTGTATGTTTGAGAAAGTTGAATTATGACATTTTGTTGTTTTTGAATTTGCCGCCCTGATATTTCACTGGCTGTGTCCCGCAGTAGCCCATAGAAGTTAAACGGTTTAGAATACCCCACATAAAAACAATGGGTTTTCACTTTTTGGTCTAAGTCACTAAATCAAGAATAACTAAAATATTGGAGAGAAAACTAATGCTATTTGAACCCAGGTCTGGTGAAGAGGTAACAGTGACTGTTCCCATCCAGGACAGTTCCTAGCTTGGTTTCTCCAGGGACATGGTCTGTAAACACTACAGAACAACACGTCACACTGATACAATATTATACACCTCTCTGTCCATCTGGATTTATTCGTTGACCTCGGTCGGTCGGTCGGTCGGTCGCACGCACGCACGCACGCATGCACACACAGCAGTAAACCTTGAATGTTACCATAGCGACAGCTAAAATAGATCAGAGACTCATGTAGCAGAGTTGAAAGGAATGATAGAGAGAGAGAAGGAGAGAGAGAGGAGGAGAGAGAGAGGAGAGAGAAGGAGCGAGTGAAGAGAGAGAAGAGAAAGAGAGAGGGAGCGAGACAGGAGAGTGTGAGAGAGAGGCAGGTGAGAGGAGAGAGAGAGCAGGGGGTGTGGGTGACAAAGAGAAATGTTAATCAAGAAAAGCTAATCAAGAAAAGTTGTACGTATCCTCTGACAAGTAAAAAGGGAGGTAGCAAGAGAGAGAGAGAGAGGAGGAAGGAGAGACAGGAGAGTGAGAGAGAGAGGTGGAGAGAGAGGTGGAGAGAGAGGGAGGGAGAACGAGAGAAAGGAGAGTGAGAGAGAGAGGTAGAGAGAGAGGGAGGGAAAATGAGAAAAGTGTAGGCGTGAAGGACAAGAGAAGGTATGAGTGGGAGAGAAGAGCAGGAGAGGTAAACAAAAGAAGGAATGGAAAAAATAGAGAGGGGGGAGGGAGAGTTGGTGACCAGAGCTGAGCTACTAAAGGTAACTACCAAAATAAAGGAAACACTTGAGTAAATGGGGGATACAAAGTATATTGAAAGCAGGTGCTTCCATACAGGTGTGGTTCCTGAGTTAATTAAGCAATTAAAATCCCATAATGCTTAAGGTCATGTATAAAAATGCCCAGTTGCCCATTATTTTGTCTACCATGGCTAGAAGAGATCTCAGTGACTTTGAAAGAGTCTCAACCCAACTAAACATTTATGGAAGATTCAGGAGCGGCGCCTGACACAGCGTTTTCCACCACCATCAACAAAACACCAAATGTGACTCAGGAAACTGTGCATATGTCGCACGGAACTGTTACACAGGAGAGTCATTTGAACGTTTATTGTTTATATATTTTTATATCAAAATGCGTTTTTGGGCAGAAATGCCTTCTGGAACATGTGAACTTTCATGTGCCTTAATAACAAACCATCTGTAAATATGAATAAAAAAAGATAGAACCTTCCCGCTAGAAATGATTGGCTGAGATAATGAGTGGGAGGGACATGCCGAGAGATGACTTTGGATTGGTCTGCCATTTAGCACGCTTCTGTCTATAACATGAGCTGCTCAGTATGTGTAGGTAATCCTTTCTAACGTTGCTTTTTTGAACGATATCACGAAGAACTGCAAAAACACCTGTCTCCAGATTATATCTTCAAACTAAGGGCAACCATGGCATCCGTGACAGAGAGGGAGAAGCGTCTATCCATGTATATGGGTAAGAGAGTCTCGCAAGATATTAAACGTTTCTAATTTTGTCAGAAAGTCATTTTCATTGCAATGCACGTTAACTTCTATGGGCTACGTGGGATGCTAGCGTCCCACCTACGGGACACAGCCAGTGAAATATCAGGGCAGCAAATTCAAAAACAACAAAATGTCATAAAGCAAATTTCTCAAACATACAACTATTTTACACCATTTTAAAGATACACTTCTCCTTAATGTAACCACATTGTCTGATTTCAAAAAGGCTTTACAGCGAAAGCAAAACATTAGATTATGGTAGGAGAGTACATAGACAAAAATAACCACACAGCCATTTTCCAAGCAAGGACATGTGTCACAAAAACCCAAAACACAGCTAAATGAAGCACTAACCTTTAACGATCTTCATCAGATGACACTCCTAGGACATTATGTTACACAATACATGTATGTTTTGTTCGATAAAGTTCATATTTATATCCAAAAACAGCATTTTACATTGGCGCGTGATGTTTAGAAAATGTATTCCCACCAAAACTTCCAGTGAATGTGCACATCAATTTACAAAAATACTCATCATAAACGTTGACAAAATATATAACAATTATTTAAAGAATTATAGATAGACTACTCCTGGATGCAACCGCTGTGTCAGATTTTAAAATAGCTTTACGGAGAAAGCACATTTTTCAATATTCTGAGTACATAGCTCAGCCATCACGGTGAGCTATTCAGACACCCGCCAAGTTCGGGGCAACTTAAACTCAGAATTAGTATTAGAAATATGCTCTTACCTTTGCTGATCTTCGTCAGAATGCACTCCCAGGACGGCTACTTCCACAACAAATGTTGTTTTTGTTCCAAATAATCCATATTTATGTCCAAATACCTCCGTTTTGTTCGTGCGTACAGAGCACTATCCAATGACATAACGCGCGAGTGCGGAACCAGAGACAAAAAGTCAAAATGTTCCATTACCGTACTTAGAAGCATGTCAAACGCTGTTTAAAATCAATCTTTATGGTATTTTTAACGTAAAATTTAGATAATATTCCAACCGGACAATAGCATATTCATTCAAGAAGAAAAAGAAGGAACGGCGCGCTCACGGGATCGCGCATATCCAGTCCCTTTGTCCCCAGGCAGTCCACTGATTGACTGAGCTCCTATACTCTGCCCAGTGACAGGAGAATGCTGAAAGAACTTTCTGAAGGCTTTAGACAGCCAATGGAAGCCTTAGGAAGTGCAACGTGACCCCACAGACACTGTAGTTTCGATAGAGATTCAAAAGAAGAACTACAATTCTCAGACTTTCCACTTCCTGGTTGGATTTTTCTCAGGTTTTTGCCTGCCATATGAGTTCTGTTATACTCACAGACACCATTCAAACAGTTTTAGAGACTTCAGAGTGTTTTCTATCCAAATCTACTAATAATATGCATGTTCTAGATTCTGGGCCAGAGTAGTAACCAGTTTAATTTGGGTACGTTTTTCATCCGGACGTGAAAATACTGCCCCCTACACCTCAACAGGTTAAAGCGTACTGTTAGTTAGCTTACGTAGGCTGGCTGGTTTGCTAGCTAACATTACGTGTGTGAACTGTCAAGTAATAGATTTTAAAAACATTTTTTTAATCCATTTTAGAATAAGGTTGTAATGTAACAAAATGTGGAAAAAGTCAAGGGATCTGAATACTTTGCACTGTCACTACAGATCTGGGCAGATTCTCCCTTCCTCTCTGTCTTGATCGCTCTCCTGCCCCCACTTCCTCCTTTTTCCTGATACCCCTCTTCCCTTGCAAATTGTTTCTCTTTCTATCTCTTTCCATCAATCTCTGCATTTGTCACACCTTTCCCTTGGACCCAGCTAACATCCTGTCTCTTCTCTCTCGCTTCTCTCTCTCCTTGCCTGTCTGTTTCTACCACCATTTTTCCCTTCAAATATTTTATTGAGCAGACACGTTTTTCCAAAGCATCTTACAGTCATGCGTGCATACACTTTTCGTATGGTTGGCCCCAGCAGGAATCAATCTCACAATCCTTGGTGTTGCAAGCGCCATGCGCCACACACACACACACAAACACTAGATTCATTAAAAATACCCCTCTCCTCTCCTCTCAATATAAAGTTCTAGTACTACTATCACTACTACTACTCACCAATCGGGACCGAAGACGCCGTAGAAGAGTGTGTCGTGAGGTGTGTGTCCCGGCAGCGTGTAAATACTCCTCAACACGTTGAAGTGTAAGTTGTATTCTGGCAGCGAACACACCAGTGTGGCCTTTAGGAATGATGTCCACCTCTTCTGGAGGGTCAACAGACCTCCTCTATCTCCCTACGAGAGAGGGAGGAGGAGGAGGGAGCGTGAGGAGGGTGAAGGAGGGTAGAGAAGAGAAGAGGGAGGGAGGGAGGGTAGAGAAGAGAAAGGAGGAGAGGAGAACGAGATGAAAAAAGTGGAGAAAGGAGAGGAGAGGGAGAAGAGGGGAGGATGATGGGAGGGGAGTAAGACGAGGGAGAGTAGGTTATGAAGAGGAGGATGATAGAACAGGGGAGAAGATGAGGATGAAGAGAATGGACAAAGAGGAGGAGAAATAAAGTTAGCGCTCCGACATGGACAACAAACTGAGTCTGGAAAACATGCCTTTCTTGGGCACAATTTAAAGGAGGTCAAGGGAGATTATCATGTCTCCAAGGTTGTTTAATTTCTTAATCTACAGCTCTGTGAAGACGTGAGACGAGAGCATAGCCATGGGAGTGTGCCTAGAAACACCATTGCTCTGTGACAGCTCATTAGCAACCCTGTTGAGAGTGGTGATAGACACTAGTCATCCCTCTGTGGTTGAGAGCATTATCTGCTGCTGAGAAGCGCGCGCACACACACGCACGCACGCACGCACGCACGCACACACACACACACACACACACACACACACACACACACACAGCTCAATAGAATCAGAAATGGTGACCGGGTGCTATCAGATCCTTTGATACTGATCCTTTGATACTTGTCCTTAAAGTTTTCCCTGCTACAGTAAGTCAGTTCCCACTGCCCACAGCCTCTCACCCCATCCAGCCTCACCCCTCTCTTCCTTCACCTATCTCTCCCTCCTCACCCCTCTTTTCCTTCACCTCTCTCTCCCTCCTCACCCCTCTTTTCCTTCACCTCTCTCTCCCTCCTCACCCCTCTTTTCCTTCACCTATCTCTCCCTCCTCACCCCTCTTTTCCTTCACCTATCTCTCCCTCCTCACCCCTCTCTTCCTTCACCTCTCTCCCTCCTCACCCCTCTTTTCCTTCACCTCTCTCTCCCTCCTCACCCCTCTTTTCCTTCACCTCTCTCCCTCCTCACCCCTCTCTTCCTTCACCTCTCTCTCCCTCCTCACCCCTCTTTTCCTTCACCTATCTCTCCCTCCTCACCCCTCTTTTCCTTCACCTCTCTCTCCCTCCTCACCCCTCTTTTCCTTCACCTATCTCTCCCTCCTCACCCCTCTCTTCCTTCACCTCTCTCTCCCTCCTCACCCCTCTCTTCCTTCACCTCTCTTTCCCTCCTCATCACTCTCTCTCTCTCCCTCACCCCTCTCTCCCTCCTCAACCCTCTCTCTCTCCCTTCAGCTCTCTCTCCCTTCAGCTCTATCTCCCTCACCCCTCTCTCCCTCCTCACCCCCTTTCCCTTTTCACCTCCCTCTCCCTCCTCACCTCTCTCTCTCTCCTCACCCCTTTCTCTCTCTCCCTCACCCCACTCTCCCTCACCCCTCTCACCCTCACCCCTTTCTCCTTCACATCTCTCTCCCTTCTCACCCTCACCCTCACCTTACAGACTCGTCCAACCCGTGGCACTCTAATGTGGCTGTAGTATGGTGTCTGCTCCTGGCTCTTCTCGGTAAAGAAGTAGTAGATTTTATCGTCATCTCTGGTAGTACTGCCCTCACTCTCCCTCACCAGGGCACTGCCCACAAAGTCAGCCTCTGGGGAACACAGAAACACACTGAGAGTCAGGAATTATCCACTCTAAAACATGACTTTTCACGGAAATAAAACACATCCCTTTAATACGAGGCAGAACAGAAGGTGCTGCTATAGTCAAGGCAGGGTTCTTTGAAGACCAGAAGACCAGGTGACCTGAGCATGAAAATAAACATTGGAAGGACCATACTGGCCAAAAAAACAATCAGAGGGAAGAGGCTATGGGTATAGGTTCTTTGAGAGGAGCAGTTCTAGCCCCAGGGAACTCACCATGAAACCAGCGTGTGGGTGCCTCCTCTGTCCTCACCATGGGATAGGGGTCGTTACGCCGGATGTCCGGAGAGCACCGGAACTCATACTGAGACGCTGTGTACATCTGCTGGTCTGGACCAATACAGGAACAGCAATGGTTATTGGTAAGTTTGCATTGCAGAATAAGTATGACACATTAGCATTGAGCATAAACTTAAATTGTGAATAATATGCCCCCCCAAAAATGAGTGTTAAAATGTGTGTTCTTTTTTGTTGTACTTATGTGCATCTACACCTGGCCAGAAACATTGGTCCCATGTTTGGTGACAGAACACATCTCAATAAAGGATATACACTAGTCATATATACAGGGTCTAAGGATGGTTGTTTTACCTACGATGAGGCCAGTGTAGCCTGTTGCAGGTCCATACGGACACTTCTCTCTACCCTCCTCAAACTCAGACGACACTTTAAACCGCTCCTCATCCTACACAGGAGAACAGGAGGTCACGGAGGCTAGTAACACAGTGGTAGAGCATAATATGGTTCATATTGTGTCAATTACTGTGGAAATAGAGAGACAGTCGACCCACACAATACCTTGAAAGAGTTAGTTAGCTAGAACATGAAATTACATTTTTTTTTTTTATATATATTTTATGCATGTTCATTCTATGAGTGTGTGTAGGTTGTGTACTGTACTGCAGGTTACTTACTATGTACGCACAAAGAGGTCTGAAGGCGTGAGTCCCACACATGTAGAGATGAGTGGAATTAAATCTCTGGAGAAACCTGATGTGGTTATAACACTCTGTCTGTTGAGAGAGAGATAATATATCAACAAGAGGGAGGGAGAGAGAGAGAGAGTGAGGGGGAGAGAGAGAGATGGAAAGTGAGGGAGAGAGAGATCGAGGGAGAGAGAGGCAGAGAGAGAGAGAAAGAGTGAGAGTGAGCGAGAGGGAGAGCTAGAGAGAGCGAGCGAGAGAGAGAGAGAAAGCGAGAGAGATAGAGAGAGAGGAGAGAGGGAGAGAGGGGAGAGATAGATAGAGAGAGGGGGAGAGAGAGAGAGGGAGAGAGAGAAAGAGAGAGAAAGAGAGATGGAGAGAGAGGGGGAAGATAGAGGGAGAGATAGAGAGGGAGAGAGAGAGATGGATAGAGAGAGACAGAGGGAGAGAGAGAGGGAGAGGTACAGACCGAGGGAGAGAGGGAGAGATAAATAGAGAGGGAGAGAGAGGGAGGGAGAGAGAAAGAGAGAGAGAATAAGGGAGAGATAGAGAGGGAGAGAGAGAGATGGATAGAGAGAGACAGAGGGAGAGAGAGAGGGAGAGGTACAGACCGAGGGAGAGAGGGAGAGATAAATAGAGAGGGAGAGAGAGGGAGGGAGAGAGAAAGAGAGAGAAAATAAGGGAGAGATAGAGAGTTAGTTTATGACGGATGATACATGAGATAGAAATCCCACACATATTGAGATGAGTAGATTTAAACCTCCCTAGGAGAGAGGATGAGAGAAAGAGGGAGGGAGAGAGGGAGGGGGACAGAAAGAGAGAGGAAACCTCTGGAGGTGATTATATCACAGAAAAAAAGAAAGAGAGAGAAAGATGCAGTGGAGAAGATGGATGAGAGAAAAGAGAGAAAGACATACCTTATCGTCTTTCCCTTTGCTCAGACACTGCTGCTTCTGCTCCTTCGAGGCTTCCCATTCAATCTGATAGAATATATATATATATATATATATATATATATATATATATATATATATATATATATATATATATATATATAGAGAGAGAGAGAGAGAGAGATACAGAGATGAAGACAGAGACACAGAGAGAGAGAGACAGACAGCGATAGAGGGAGAGACAAAGAGAGAAAGAGAGAGAGACCAGAACATTAGCAAGGGTTCTTGGCTAACTAGGTTTCCAACAGTTTTATGGCAGGGTGTCAGGTGAAACAGGGTGTTGAGTTTCTGTCCTAGTGTGGATAGATAAAGTGACAGATCTTCATTATTATGTTACATAAAGTACAACTAGACGGTAGGCTAATGCTCCTGGAGAAACAGTCACTGAGTCCCAATAATATCTCCTTTCTCTTGAAGTGTACACTCATTCACTACTTCACACAAATCTGCCTAGAAGGAGTTCGACCACATTTTTCATATCAGTCATATCTTTCAAATCATTGAAGAGAAGGGAGCCAAGTTATCATTTCTTAGTACTGGTACTCCTTGTATATAGCCAAGTTATCATTACTCAGTACTGGTACCCCTTGCAGACAGAATAGACAAGTTATCATTACTCAGTACTGGTACTCCTTGTATATAGACAAGTCATCATCCACTCAGTACTGGTACTCCTTGTATATAGCCAAGTTATCATTACTCAGTACTGGTACTCCTTGTATATAGCCAAGTTATCATTACTCAGTACTGGTACCCCTTGTATATAGCCAAGTTATCATTACTCAGTACTGGTACCCCTTGTATATAGCCAAGTTATCATTACTCAGTACTGGTACCCCTTGCAGACAGAATAGACAAGTTATCATTACTCAGTACTGGTACTCCTTGTATATAGCCAAGTTATCATTACTCAGTACTGGTACCCCTTGCAGACAGAATAGACAAGTTATCATTACTCAGTACTGGTACTCCTTGTATATAGCCAAGTTATCATTACTCAGTACTGGTACCCCTTGCAGACAGAATAGACAAGTTATCATTACTCAGTACTGGTACTCCTTGTATATTTTATTATTATTATTTTATTTTATTTCACCTTTATTTAACCAGGTAGGCAAGTTGAGAACAAGTTCTCATTTACAATTGCGACCTGGCCAAGATAAAGCAAAGAATTTCGACACATACAACAACACAGAGTTACACATGGAGTAAAACAAACATACAGTCAATAATACAGTAGAAAAATAAGTCTATATACAATGTGAGCAAATGAGGTGAGATAAGGGAGGTAAAGGTAAAACAAGGGCATGGTGGCGAAGTAAATACAATATAGCAAGTAAAACACTGGACAGTGGAAGAAAGTACAAGTAGAAATAGAAATAATGGGGTGCAAAGGAGCAAAATAAATAAATAAATACAGTAGGGGAAGAGGTAGTTGTTTGGGCTAAATTATAGATGGGCTATGTACAGGTGCAGTAATCTGTGAGCTGCTCTGACAGCTGGTGCTTAAAGCTAGTGAAGGAGATAAGTGTTTCCAGTTTCAGAGATTTTTGTAGTTCGTTCCAGTCATTGGCAGCAGAGAACTGGAAGGAGAGGCGGCTGAAGGAGGAATTGGCTTTGGGGGTGACCAGAGAGATATACCTGCTGGAGTGCATGCTACAGGTGGGTGCTGCTATGGTGACCAGCGAGCTGAGATAAGGGGGGACTTTACCCAGCAGGGTCTTGTAGATGACCTGGAGCCAGTGGGTTTGGCGACGGGTATGAAGTGAGAGCCAGCCAACGAGAGCGTACAGGTCGCAGTGGTGGGTAGTATATAGACAAGTTATCATTACTTAGTATTGGTACTCCTTGTATATTGCCAAGTTATCATTACTCAGTACTGGTACTTCTTGTATATAGACAAGTTATCATTACTCAGTACTGGTACGGTTATAATCATTTCAATATCAAAACAATCAAATAAATTCTCCTCCGCTCCTGACTGCATGTGCTGCTGCTCCAGTGAAGGAGCCTAGGCAAACATTTGACTCGTTTGCTACAACACCTTGCTTGTTTCAGCAAGGCGCAACATAGTTTCATCATGTTGTAAAGTGTCACGCTCTGACCTAAGAGAGTTGGTTTTTCTCTGTTTAGTTAGGTCAGGGTGTGATAGGGGGTGGGCATTCTATGTTTTGTTTGCTATGTTTTGGCCGGGTATGGTTTCCAATCAGATGCAGCTGTCTATCATTGTCTCTGATTGGAAGCCATACTTAGGCAGCCTGTTTTTCCCTTTGTTTTCGTGGGTAGTTGCTTTCTGTTTTGTTAGTATAACCTGACAGAACTACGCACCAAGATTGGACCAAGCAGTGTGGATCAGAGGACTGGACCTGGGAAAAGATCCTGGATGGGGCAGGACCTTGGACTAGGCCGGGGGAGTATCGCCGCCCGCAGGAGGACATAGAGGCAGTGAGGGCGGAACGGCGATACTGGGAGGAACGGGCAAGAAAGCAACAGGAGCCCGAGAGGCAGCGCCCCAAAACTGTTTTTGGGGGGGGGGGGGGGCACACGGGTAGATTGGCTAAGGCGGGTTTAAGACCTGAGGCAACTCCCCGTGCTTACCGTGGGGAGCGAGTGACTGAACAAGCACCGTGTTATGCGGTGATGCGCACTGTGTCGCCCATGCGCACTCACAGCCCGGTGTGCTCGGTGCAAGCTCCTCACCGTTGTCGTGCTAAAGTTGGCACTTAGCCAGCAAGGAGTATGCCTGCTCCTCAGTCTGGAGCCTCCGGCAACGCTCCCCAGTCCGGAGCCTCCGGCGACGCTCCCCAGTCCGGAGCCTTCGACGATGCTCCCCAGTCCTGAGCATCCTGCGGCGGTCCGCAGCCCAGAGTCTTCAGCGACGGTCCGCAGCCCAGAGTCTTCAGCAGCGGTTGGCGTTCCAAAGCCTCCGGCGATGATCCACGGTCTGGTTCCTCCGGACACACAGAAGCGGGGGGATCAGCGGGCGGTGGGGGTGCTACGCCCTGAACCAGAGCCGCCGCCAAGTACAGATGCCCACCCGGACCCTCCCCTATAGGTTCAGGTTTGCGGCCGGGAGTCCGCAGCTTTGGGGGGGGGGGGGGGGGGTACTGTCATGCTCAGACCTAAGAGAGCTGTTTTTTCTCTGTTTAGTCAGGTCAGGGTGTGATAGGGGGTGGGCATTCTATGTTTTGTTTTCTGTGTTTTGGCCGGGTATGGTTTCCAATCAGAGGCAGCTGTCTATCGTTGTCTCTGATTGGAAGCCATACTTAGGCAGCCTGTTTTTCCCTTTGTTTTCGTGGGTAGTTGTTTAGTTTGTATAACCTGACAGAACTGTTGGCTGTCATTTTGTTTATTTTGTCTAGTGTTTGTTTTCATTCAAATATAACGATGACCACTCAACACTCTGCGCCTTGGTCTCCTCTATATGACGCACGTTACATAAAGAGTCCATGTCACCGCGGAAATGAGCTCGACAGCACGAATGCTCGGCTGTCCCGTCATCAGTCAGCTGTAAGTTCCACCAAAAAAATGTAAAGGTCATGACGGTAATTTCATTTTCATGACGGTCTTCATCCATACTGGTAGGTTAAACGATGATCCGGTAATCGTGCCAGCCCTAGATGGTACAAGGTGGGTTTGTTAACCTAGAAATAGAGGTGTTCAGTGTATTGGGAGTGGTAGGATCCTAAATCATCTACTGTAAGTTCCCTGAAATCACACACGCACACTCTCTCTCTCTTACAGTGCGAGCTGTGCTGTCTGAGATGTCTGTGGCGTTGAGAGCAAACACGGCCCCTCGGGCCCCCACGTAGAGAAGACCCCTGTCCTCCTCTAGTAGCAGAGTACTGTAGTTCACTACTGAGGACTGGAAACACCTGCAGCCCAACAGACCTGGGGGGAGATAGAGGAGGGATGAGAGAGAGAGAAGGGGAGAGGAGAGGAGAAGAGTGGGAGGGTGAGAGAGGGTGAGAGAGAGAGAAGGGGAGAGGAGAGGGAGAAAGGGTGAGAGAGAAGGGGAGAGGAGAGGGAGAGAGAAGGAGACAGACAGAATGGGAGAGGAGAGGGAGAGAGGATGAGAGGGAGAGAGGATGAGAGAGAGAGAGAGAGAGAGAGAGAGAGAGAGAGAGAGAAAGAAGTGGAGAGGGAGAGAGTGTATGAGAGAGAGAGAGAGAGGGGATAGGAGAGGAGAGAGGAGAGGGAGAGAGAGAGAGGGAGAGAAGGGGAGAGGAGAGGGAGAGAGAAAGGGAGAGAGAAGGGGAGAGGAGAGGAAAGGGAGAAAGTGTGTGTGAAGGTGTGAGAGAGAGACAGGGAGAGACAGAGATAGAAGGGGAGAGGAGATGAGAGGAGAGAGAGAAAATAATCATTTATTAAAGTGACCTCTAACATGTACACCCTGACCCCATTGACACTGCCTCTCTCTCTCTCTCTCTCTCTCTCTCTCTCTCTCTCTCTCTCTCTCTCTCTCTCTCTCCTCTCTCTCTCTCTCTCTCTCTCTCTCTCTCTCTCTCTCTCTCTCTCTCTCTCTGTGTGTGTGTGAACCTGACTCAGCAGCCTAGTATCTGCTCTAATTAGTTCTCCAGTTGAGAGGCTGTGAGATAGTAATGACCGGACACAGAGGGGGTACTAGTGTGTGTGTGTGTGTGTGTGTGTGTGTGTGTGTGTGTGAACTTCACACTACACGTACCTACAGCCTACCCTAGTACTGGACTCTATTGCTAACCTAGTGTACAGCTAAACTGCAGAAAGCCAGCTGTACAAGACGAGTGTAACAATGACTCAACCATTACAGGTACAGTACAACAGACACACCCACATACAGGAGTGTCCTAGGGCAACAGCAATGTAATTAGCCTTTTTGATTTGTTCAACACTTTTTCGGTTGCTACATAATTCCATATGTGTTATTTCCTAGTTTTGATGTCTTTGCTATTATTCTACAATGTAGAAAATTGTCAAAATAAAGAAAAACCCTTGAATGAGTAGGTGTTCTAATACCTTTGACTGGTAGAGTACATCCATAATTTCAAAGCCTGTTTCATAGAGAATGTAACAATCTGGACTATACAGCTCTGGAAAAAATTAAGAGACCACTGCAAAATGATCAGTTTCTCTGGTTTGACTATTTATAGGTATGTGTTTGGGTAAAATGTATATTTTTGTTTTATTGTATAAACTACTGACAACATTTCTCCCAAATTCCAAATAAAAATATTGTAATTTAGAGCATTTATTTGCAGAAAATGCAACTGGTCAAAATAACAAAAAAAATGCATTGTCAGACCTCGAATAATGCAAAGAAAATAAGTTCATATTCATTTTTAAACAACACAATACTCATGTTTTAACTTAGGAAGAGTTCAGAAATCAATATTTGGTGGAATAACCCTGATTTTCAATCACAACTTTCATGCATCTTGACATGCTCTCCACGTTGATCCACCATTGATGTCGGGTGATTTTATGCCACTCCTGGCACAAAAATTCAAGCAGCTCGTCTGTGTTTGATGGCTTGTGACCATCCATCTTCCTCTTGATCACATTCCAGAGGTTTTCAATGGGGTTCAGGTCTGGAGATTGGGCTAGCCATGACAGGGTCTTGATCTGGTGAGATGAGTCATCTCGCAGTGTTTGTCATTATACCCTGATGAAGACAGCTTGTCTGTCGAAACGTTGGACATAAATATTATTGCATCTGAGTTCCTAGAGTGTGCGGCTCTCCTTTATTTTTTACGTGTTCTACTCCGCTAGCCAGCATCTCGCCAAAATAGGTGTGCGTTTCTTTCGCCTCTAGGTCCTCCATCCACACCTTGATTGACATGGCTGTGTGGCATGGAGCATTGTCCTGCTGGAAAAACCAATCCTCAGAGTTGGGGAACATTCTCTTCCAGGACAACCTTGCATGTGGCTTGATTCATGTGTCCTTCACAAAGACATATCTGCCCGATTCCAGCCTTGCTGAAGCACCCCCAGATCATCACCGATCCTCCACCAAATTTCCCAGTGGGTGCGAGACCTGGAGGGGCCTACAAGCCACAGTGTCTCGCACAGCACTTTTTTTTGTTACTTTGACCAGTTGTCATTTTCTGCAAATAAATGCTCTAAATGACAATATTTTTATTTGGAATTTGGGAGAAATGTTGTCAGGAGTTCATAGAATAAAACCAAAATTGGAATTTTATCCAAACACATACCTATAAATAGTAAAACCAGAGAAACTGATACATTTGCAGTGGTCTCAATGTTTTCCAGAGCTGTACTGTATGTAGTAACTTACTTTGAAGAGATGGTGATCAGGTCTAAATAGGGTTTGGTGTTTGGTAGTCTAAATTCAGTGTACTTGTCTTCAAATTCCATTTCCCCAAAGTTAGACTTTTGCCAACTAATTTTCTTCAGCTTGTGTGCGGTGATCCTTAGATTATCCAAACTTGCCCAGAGGGAATTGTTGATATGTTGTACATTTTTTATTCTAAATAACATTTTCCTTTGAGAAATGTGCCCATAATTAATTTTACGTACATGTTTTTAGTATTTTAGAGATAGAAAGATGAAAAAAACATTTAGACATTTGTAGGAGGATAAATACCCATTGCACAAAGGACAGGATGCCAGAAATCATTTACATTCAAGCTGGCCAGTGTGGCAGCCAGATCGGCACCAAGGCTATGTATTATACAATGAGATGAAAATCCTTCCTGTTATACTTAAAATTCAACCTCAATACTCAGTTAACTCCACTGAAGACTATGTGGGTGCCTCAGACATTCATCTGGATGTGAACAGTGTATACTACAATACATTCTCATGTCAGTCTATCTGTGTCTCTAATACAGGAGTCAACATTCTCTGTCAATCACTGTGACCATCTCTAGAGTATTTACATTACTGTATTGATACAATGTTTAGTGCCGTAACAGTAATCAAAGTCATTATCGTTGTATTAGGGAACCCTTTTTGGTTCCTCAGTAGAAACCTTTTTGGTTCCAGGTAGAACTATTTTGAGTTCCAGGTAGAATCCTATGTGGAAAGGGTTCTACATGAAACCCAAACGGTTCTACCTGGAACTAATAGGGGCTATTCGAAGGGTTCTCCTATAGGGACAACCAAAGAACCCTTTTGGTTCTAGATAGCACCTTTTTTTCTAAGAGTGTAGGCAACAGCTGTGACTAGGGTCTGGGAATCATGATGGACTGTCTTGGTAACTTTGAAAAGGGGAGAGAGAAAAAATGTGTGAGGGTCCTCTTCAGACAGACAACTCTCCCAACAAATCACGAGTTTGGCTAGCCGGAGATGAAAATGCAGGCAGGAATTGTGCTCATGAAAAACTCTTACCATAGCCTGTAGGCAGACATGCCAGAAGGTCATGATTTTAAACCAAAGTTTGCAGGCAAAACCTTTCAAGTAGTTTTAGTGAAGGCAGTTGAAGCAAACTAGTCACTTGTGAAATGCACTCATTAAAAATAACCTCAGTGATCTCCATCTAGCTAGCTACTATTTTGTGTCCGGGGGATGTTTACGCTAGGGCAGCCAGCGGATAAGGCAGTGAACATTGGTACATTGTGGGAGTCAACCCGTCTGTCTGAAGGGACTACACACAGCCTGCCCCGGCCCCCGGCCCCCACTCCCATAAAACAAAGTCACATTGAAACGCAACAAGATCTGGGGCCGTATGTATCAAGTGTCTCAGAGTAGTGCTGACACCAGGCTATGTCGGACAAAGGCCGTTAAAAAATGTAAAAGACTCCAGCCACCCAAGACATAGACTGTTCTCTGCTACGGCATGGCAAGCGGTACCGATGCACCAAGTCTGGAACCAACAGGACCCTGAACAGCTTCTACCCCCAAGCCATAAGACTGATAAATAGTTAGTTAAATCGTTAACCAATAGCTACCCGGACGATCTGGATTTAACATTTTTGCACTAACTCTTTTGACTCTTCACATTCGCTGCTGCTACTGTTTATTATCTATCCTTGTTGTCTAGTCACTTTATCCCTACCTATATGTAGATATCTACCTCAATTACCTCGTACCCCTGCTCATCGACTCGGTATTGGTACTCTGTGTATATAGCCAAGTTATCGTTACTCATTGTGTATTTATTCCTCATGATATTATTTTTCTATTCTTTCAATTTCTTTCTCTCTGCATTGTTGGTAAGAGCCCGTAAGTAAGCATTTCACTGATTGTCTACACCTGTTGTTTACAATTTGATCTAGGATTAGTTTTGCCTTTTAGATCATGGACAGGAGGATCTGATCCAAGATCAATATTCCTACTCCGAGACGCTTTACAAATACGAGTCTTGATTCCCAGAGAAAAGAATTGTGGACAAGAAATGTCTGATTTCTCCACCTCTGTAAAGGTACTAGTAGCTCCTGTTAAAACTTCTTATGGATCGGTGTCCCGTCCACGGGACAGTTGTTGCTCGATATGCATAATGTGACTAAAACGTTGTTTTAATAAACAACAACACAAAAAATGTGGTACATATAAGTGTCTTATATGGGCAGAAAGCTTAAATTCTTGTTAATCTAACTGCATTGTCCAATTTACAGTAGCTATTACAGCAAAAAAATACCATGCTATTGTTTGAGGAGAGTGCACAACCACAAAACACTTTTATCACGGAGACAGGTTTGATACATTCACATCTGAAGGTAAATAATTTACTTACATTCTGAAATCTTGCTCTGATTTGCCATCCTAAGGGTCCCAGAGATAAAATGTAGTGTAGTTTTGTTTGATAAAATCCTTTTCATATCCTAAAAATGTCCATATATTATGCACGATCGATTTTGTATTTCCACTCGATCATCTTGCAAAGAAAGAAATCTGTGAAAATCTAACGCTAAACGTTGTTTCAACCAGTGAAATTACGTTTGTATGTATTCCTCAGTCACTCTAAAAAGTAACCAACCTTTGCTATATCGTTCTGCATTCAGTATATCCACTGGAAAGCCAATTTTAGCCAGGAAGGCACGACATCATTGTGCGCGGATGACACGGGCGGTGTTCACTTGATTGACTGTATCTTTGTCCAATGACCACCTATCGTTTTGAAACCGTGCTTTACGTGAGTAGGTGGAAACCCTTTGTGTGAAGACAAATCTTTCAGCTAACCAGCTAGCTCCCGATGAGTCGAGTGGCATTTGGACTTTTATGCAATATAACCACTAATTAAATATGTGTATGAACAGCAAACAAGGCACTTGAAAGCCACAACATGTCAAAGTCAACATACAATACACATTGGGCTCCCGACTGGCACAGTGGTCTAACACACTGCAGTACCTGGTTTGAATCCAGGCTGCATCACATCTGGCTGTGATTGGGAGTCCCACAGGGCAGTGCACAATTTGCCCAGCGTCGCCCAGGTTTGGCCAGGGTAGGCGTCATTAAAAATAAGAATTTGTACTGACTTGCCAAGTTAAATAAAGGTTAATTAATTAAAATAAACAAATAATTGATACACACACACTTCACCAGAGTGTTCCTCCTACTCTATATAATATATGTTTATAGATGTGTTGTTTATTTGATATATTGCTAAAATAAAGGTTCAATAAAATATGTAATAAACTTGAGTTCTTACTGATTTAAAAAAATCTTCAATAGTGGTAAAGACTGACTTTAGAGAGATCACATTCAAGTCCTCCATCCCCCACTTAGTCTAACTGCTGCTCTCTCTGGCTCCACAACAAACCCCGCCCTGCCATCTAGAGGTGGGAATACCCAGCCAGCCTACAAGTAGAGGATGGGAAGTGCTTTACAGCAGAAAGACACTTGGGACTTGGAAATTGTAAATAGTGTGTACATTTAAAACAAATTTTGTTTTACTTTGTGTGTAGTTTGTGGTGTGTTCACTTATGACTTTAGATCACTGTTGGCTGCTAACTTGGCCCTTATCTTAAATACTTCACTTCTGTGTTTGGAGACATTGGATCAGCATTCTTGTTGCGTCTCCTGTTAGTACATTTTATGTAGGGAACCTAATGATCCATCATGTATGACATTCCTGGGAGTGTATAAACTTGTATTTGGTATTAGCATAGCATTTTTGTATGTTTTCTATAGTAAATGTATCAATTTACGATTTGGGCAAATCGTGAGGGACACCTGGGTGACTTCATACTAAATTGTCATGTAGCTTGCTCATTCTTGAAGTTATCAGTCTGAAACTTTGCCCTCTTGTGGACAACATCTAAATTACCTCCAGCTTCCTAGCTGAATGTGTGGCTTTTCTTTTTCATGTCAAAGATGATGCAACAAACATAAAAATTGAAAACACATGTTTTTTTCTTTGTATTATCTTTTACCAGATCTATTGTGTTATATTCTCCTACATTCATTTCACATTTCCACAAACCTTAAATTGTTCCCTTTCAAATGATATCAAGACAGTTAGATTCGGGTATGTCATTTTAGGCGGAAATTGAAAAGAAGGGCCTGATCCTTAATTAAGAAGATACTTATCTGAGCTCTGTGAAGGTACTAGTAGCTAGTAGCTTCTTAGTTGTTATTAAGAAGATACTTATCTGAGCTCTGTGAAGGTACTAGTAGCTAGTAGCTTCTTAGTTGTTATTAAGAAGATACTTATCTGAGCTCTGTGAAGGTACTAGTAGCTAGTAGCTTCTTAGTTGTTATTAAGAAGATACTTATCTGAGCTCTGTGAAGGTACTAGTAGCTAGTAGCTTCTTAGTTGTTATTAAGAAGATACTTATTTGAGGCCATGGCTGAGTGGTCACACATTTCACAAATATTTAAAAAGACTTCCAAAGGGTTCTTTGGTTGTTCCCGTAGGAGAACCCTTTTTGGTTCCATGTAGGACCCTCTGTGGAAAGGGCTCTACCTGGAACGAAAAAGGGCTCTTCAAAGGGTTCTCCTATGAGGACAACCAAAGAACCCTTTTAGGTTCTAGATAGCACCTTTTTTATAAAAACTATTTTACAACGAGTGTACTGTGTAGCTCCTTTCTTTATGGGCCGATTTCCCTGGACTGACAAGTGCTTCTCTATGGGAGGATTTCCCTGGACTGACAAGTGCTTCACTATGGGACTATTTCCCTAGACTAACAATTGCTTCTCTGTGGTAGGATTTTCCTGGACTAATAAGTCCTTCTCTATGGGACTATTTCCCTGGACAAACAATTGCTTCTCTATGGGCTGATTTCCCTGGAAAACAGGTGCTTCTCTATGGGCCGATCTCCCTGGACTAAGAAGCACCTCCAAAGGACAACGTCTACTGTGTGTTAGTTTAGAAATAGACTAAGTCTGTCTGGGAAACCACCCTTACATGTTTTATATGCATTAAACTAGGTTGCTGGATAACTTGGCAAAGAATGGGTGAAGTTCGGCCATGTGTTGCTCATGTGAATGTCCTTTCTTTTTGTTTCATTTCTTATACTAGGTTTGAAATCCCATCTTTCTTCATGTTTTTGACTTCCCAGTGAATAGCATTGGGATTAATCAGACACAAAGGACAGCGGCCATATTACATTCCTTCTGGGTGATTGTATAACCAGCCTACTCTATTTTCTCCCCTGGAATGTGAGATGTCCTCTGCAAGCACAAGTGTGAAAGACAAGGCCATTCACACACATTGATGCATGTGCATCCACGCACACACCACACTCACACACCCACACACAGTATACAAAATGTGCCTGTCCTTGGGAGCAGAGACAATGAGTGTGTTGCAGAGACAATGAGTGTGTTGCAGAGACAATGAGTGTGTTGCAGAGACAATGCCTGTAATCCCAGCGTTGTGTCTCACTACGACAGGTGAGAGGACAAGATACACACCCAACACACAAATAGGCGAACACATGAACGCACACACACACACACACACACACACACACACACACACACACACACACACACACACACACACACACACACACACACACACACCTAAGAGGAACGCCAATATCACCCTTCCTCCCCCACACACACAATCCATGCTTGGTTTATGGAAAGAGAGGATCCAGAGGTCACTGGGGGGTCAGGGGTTACTAAAGGTCAGAGTTCAACTCCGCCTTAGACTGGGGTTTAATCCCATCAGGATTGACCTGAAAGTCTGACTGTACATGGTGAGAATTATTCATGGGCCTTAGTGTGACCAGATACAGCTAAACTTGACTGGGAATACACATACTGGATTCTCACATACCATCCCTGCTATTCAACTCATTAATGAGCGATTCTGTTTGTCACCTTTAATTACAGTGTGTTTGTGTATATGAGAAACAGGGAGAGATCCTGAGGACTGTATTTACTGAGTAAATATTTTGAAGGGGCCTCATCTGATCAAGTCAGAAGTTCAGAACACAGTTTTCAGAAACAGTTGAAGTCAGAAGTTTACATGCACCTTAGCCAAAGACATTTAAACTCAGTTTTCCACAATTCCTGACATTTAATCCTAGTAAAAAGTCCCCATCTTCAGTCAGTTAGGATCAGTACTTCATTTTAAGAATGTGAAATGTCAGAATAATAGTAGAGAGAATTATTTATTTCAGCTTTTATTTCTTTCATCACATTCCCAGTTGGTCAGAAGTTTACATACACTCAATTAGTATTTTGTAGCATTGCCTTCAAATTGTTTAACTTGGGTCAAATGTTTCGGGTAGCCTTCCACAAGCTTCCCACAGTAAGTTGGGTGAATTTTGGCCCATTCCTCCTGACAGCTAGTGTAACAGAGTCAGGTTTGTAGGCTTCCTTGCTTGCACACGCTTTTTCAGTTCTGCCCACAAATTTTCTATGGGATTGAGGTCAGGGATTTGTGATGGCCACTCCAATACCTTGACTTTGTTGTCCTTAAGCCATTTTGCCATAACTTTGGAAGTATGCTTGGGGTCATTGTCAATTTGGAAGACCCATTTGCGACCGAGCTTTAACTTCCTGACTGATGTCTTGAAATGTTGCTTCAATATATCCACCTAATTTTCTCCCTCATGATGCCATCTATTTTGTGAAGTGCACCAGTCCCTCCTGCAGAAAAGCACCCCCACAACATGATGCTGCCACCCCCATGTTTCACGTTTGGGATGGTGTTCTTCGGCTTGCAAGCCTCCCCCTTTTTCCTCCAAACATAACAATGGTCAA
The DNA here is from genome assembly GCF_901001165.1 of Salmo trutta. Taxonomy (NCBI): domain Eukaryota; kingdom Metazoa; phylum Chordata; class Actinopteri; order Salmoniformes; family Salmonidae; genus Salmo; species Salmo trutta. The sequence continues at coordinate 5,253,118 of NC_042961.1, read as the reverse complement.
TATGGCCAAACAATTCTATTTTGGTTTCATCAGACCAGAGGACATTTCTCCAAAAAGTACGATCTTTGTCCCCATGTGCAATTTGCAATTGCAAACCGTGGTCTGGCTTTTTTTTATGGCGGTTTTGGAGCAGTGGCTTCTTCCTTGCTGAGCGGCCTTTCAGGTAATGTTGATATAGGACTCGTTTTACTGTGGATATAGATGCTTTTGTATCTGTTTCCTCCAGCATCTTCACAAGGTCCTTTGCTGTTCTGGGATTGATTTGCACCTTTCGCACCAAAGTACGTTAATCTCTAGGAGACAGAATGCATCTCCTTCCTGAGCGGTATGACGGCTGTGTGGTCCCATGGTGTTTATACTTGCCTACTATTGTTCGGACACATGAACGTGGTACCTTCAGAAATTGCTCCCAAGGATGAATCACACTTGTGGAGGTCTACAATTTTTTTATGAGGTCTTGGCTGATTTCTTTTGATTTTCCCATGATGTCAAGCAAAGAGCCACTGCGTTTGAGGTAGGCCTTGAAATACATCCACAGGTACACCTCCAATTGACTCAAATGATGTCAATTTGCCTATCAGAAGCTTCTAAAGGCATGACATAATTTTCTTGAATTTTCCAAGCTGTTTAAAGGCACAGTGAACTTAGTGTATGCACACTTCTGACCCACTGGAATTGTGATACGGTGAATTATAAGAGAAATAATCTGTCTGTAAACAATTGTTGGAAAAATTACTTGCATCATGCACAAAGTAGATGTCCTAACCGACTTGCCAAAACTATAGTTTGTTAGCAATAAATTTGTGGAGTGGTTGAAAAACATGTTTTAATGACTCCAACCTAAGTGTATGTAAACTTCCGACTTCAACTGTATATGCACTCACACGTGTTTTATGTTGATACACATTAAGCATAGAATTGTGTGCATCAGCCAATCTTCTCACCACTAGTCTCTTTACCAGCTGTGTACAAGGTCAACGCACATGGGTTCTTTCCCATACCGTCTCTGTCACAGTACAACATCTTCATATTAGAGATCCAGGAATGTAACTTAAACTTCACACACCTTATTACACCAGTGAAAGCTATGGGTGATTTATATCCTATTACTGCCCCTTTAAACCTCCCAGTCATATATCTCCTCCCCATTAGGTCTACTTGCCCCTCTCTGCTCTTCTCCCTGTTGCTCTTTCATTTAAAATGTTATTCATTTAGCAGTAGTGAGTGCATGTATTTCCTTACTGGTCCCCCGTGGGAATCGAACCCACAACCCTGGCATCGCAAGCACCATGTTCTACCAACTGAGCCACACGGGATCTTTCACACTATGTAATGTTTACAGTGAAAGTCACCACCTCCCAAAGCATCAATCAGACTCAGCGATAGGCTATAATGTAGATTCAGAAAGTAAACAGCATAGTGGGTCAATTTCCTCAACAATTAAGAGGGTTGAAGCGTGAGGCTCAACTTCTCCGATCTTTTGGTGCCCTGGCTTCCATGCTGTGAACAAAGTGAAGTGAACCCGTGCACATGCGCAGATACGGTGTGTGACTGTGTGAGAGCGAAGTCTTGCATCTCGCTCATCTCAATATCTGTGGTGCTGCTCGTGGCAATGTCATTTTGCTGAGTCTACCTTTCAGGTTAGGTGTGTATTTTAACCACCCCGTGGTGGGCTTGGAGTGTTGCCATGGTCACATTTAGATGAAAGGGGTCTGTTCAAAGTGTGCACATAAAAGCCACAGTGATGGCAGGATAAAATACAGACTTAAGAAAGAGAAGGAGGAGAGAATAAAGACTTGAAGGTAGAAAGAGAGAGGGAGCCAAGTGTAAGAGGGAGGAGGGATTGGTACGGCAAGCAAGTAATGGAGGAAAAAGGAGAGGAATGAGAAGGGAGATGAGAAAGGAGATGAGAAAGGAGATGAAGAAGGAGATGAAGAAGGAGATGAAGAAGGAGATGAGAAAGGAGTTGAGTAAGGAGTTGAGAAAGGGCATGGGAAAGGAGATGTAGGTGGACAAGAAAGATTGAGGAGAGATAAATTGTTGATTTAGAAGGAGTGAGATAAGAGAAGAGGAGTAGAGGAGGAGAGAAGGGAGAAGGGAGCAGGAGGGGAGGAGAAGAGGAGGAGGGGAGGAGAGAAGGGAGGAGAGGAGGAGGACCATTGACCAAATAGACTCAGATGTGATTGCATAAAACCACAGGCAGATTTGTATTCACACACACACACACACACACACACACACACACACACACACACACACACACACACACACACACACACACACACACACACACACACACACACACACACACACACACACACACACACACACACACACAGGTGTGAGAGTACAGCTCTCCTTTCTCTGTCTAAGCTCAAACACAGGCCTCAGGCCCTGTGACATTATGGCCTCCCAGCGTTAGTGAGGCTTTACACAGCAGATTATCGAGTCAGAGAGACATAAAGAGAGAGAGAGAGAGAGAGAGAAATAGGGAGAGGGATGGGAGGAGAGGGTTTCCAAAACAATAGTTTTCTCCTGACCCTCTACATTTCTATCGCGGTGTGTGTGTGTGTGCGTGTGCTTACCGCTGGTAGTCACAGTGATCCTGGGGGTGACATCCAGGACCATGGGGGCTCTGAAGGGGTATCCTCCCGCTACACCACAGCTCAGGAGCAGGAGGAGGGGGGACAGGGCAGACCACACACACACTGCCATCTACACACACACCCGCCAGGGGGAGAGAGCTGCCCTCTGACTACTCCTCAGAGAGGAGGACACACACACACACTGTGAAAAAACACACTCTCATTCACACTGCTCATGCATCCGTTCATATGAACACACTAGTGAGCTGCTGTTCTCCTTCTATTCAGAGCAAGAAACTCGCACACTCACTCACCCGCTCAAGCAAAGAAACACTGTCACTCCGACACACACACACACACACACACACATACACTGGAAGGCAGTCCTCTCTTCTCTCGGCAGACACACACACATATACACACATATAGCACACCAACACCAACAAACACTGGAATCTCTCTCCCTCTGGGCTGAAGGCTGAACCTTGCTGGCTCATCTACTTGCTGCAGGTTCCATCTAGAGAGAAAACATGTCAGACTTTATCCAATGTCATCTACACATGTCTAATCTACGTATTGCTGCCAGGAACTGTTGTCAAACTCCAAACCCTTCAGTAGCGTACATTTATACATTCAGCAATCATTACTGTAACATCACAACCACATCAATCACTACTGTAACATCACAACCACATCAATCATTACTGTAACATCACAACCACATTAATCACTACTGTAACATCACAACCACATTAATCACTACTGTAACATCACAACCACATTAATCATTACTGTAACATCACAACCACATTAATCATTACTGTAACATCACAGCCACATTAATCACTACTGTAACATCACAACCACATTAATCACTACTGTAACATCACAACCGCATTAATCATTACTGTAACATCACAACCACATTAATCATTACTGTAACATCACAACCACATTAATGATTACTGTAACATCACAACCACATTAATCATTACTGTAACATCACAACCACATTAATCACTACTGTAACATCACAACCACATTAATCACTACTGTAACATCACAATCACATTAATCACTACTGTAACATCACAATCACATTAATCATTACTGTAACATCACAACCACATTAATCATTACTGTAACATCACAACCACATTAATCACTACTGTAACATCACAACCACATTAATCATTACTGTAACATCACAACCACATTAATCACTACTGTAACATCACAACCACATCAATCATTACTGTAACATCACAACCACATTAATCACTACTGTAAAATCACAATCACATTAATCATTACTGTAACATCACAACCACATTAATCATTACTGTAACATCACAGCCACATTAATCACTACTGTAACATCACAACCACATTAATCACTACTGTAAAATCACAATCACATTAATCATTACTGTAACATCACAACCACATTAATCACTACTGTAACATCACAATCACATTAATCATTACTGTAACATCACAACCACATTAATCATTACTGTAACATCACAACCACATTAATCACTACTGTAACATCACAACCACATTAATCACTACTGTAACATCACAATCACATTAATCACTACTGTAACATCACAATCACATTAATCATTACTGTAACATCACAACCACATTAATCACTACTGTAACATCACAACCACTTTAATCATTACTGTAACATCACACCCACATTAATCACTACTGTAACATCACAACCACATTAATCATTACTGTAACATCACAACCACATTAATCACTACTGTAACATCACAACCACTTTAATCATTACTGTAACATCACAACCACATTAATCACTACTGTAACATCACAACCACAGCAATCTTTATCACAACCACATGAATCATTACTGTAACATCTTAACTGCACAAATAGCATGTGTATTAATCAACCAACCATTGTGTAATATGTATAATAAACCAAGTAAAGACTTTGAGATAAGATAGTGATGGAATGTAATGGAAATCCAAAAGTATGAAAATAGTGTGAGAGTTAAAGCACTAAGGGAAGATAAATCCCCAGAGAAAAGGAGAGAATAACATTACCTTTCGGTTGAAGAGATGGAGGAACGACAGCTAGCTAGGAGGGTTACTACAGGCTGCAGAGGAATGAGAGAGAGACTGTTGTCTGTTGTGTGGAGAGAAAGAACTTAGAGAGAAGGGTAAGAAACATGTTGCTGAGAGAGCGAGAGCGAGAGAGAGAGAGAGAGAGAGAGAGAGAGAGAGAGAGAGAGAGAGAGGGAGAGGGAGAGATATAGATAGAGAGAGTAATAGAATTATCCTGCTGCCCACTTTAGTAGAAGGGGAGCTAGGTAACTGATCAATATAATGAGAGAAGAGAGGAAAGATAGAAAAGGAGTTTGATGATTGTAGCATGACATAGTGTCTCTAGCTTCCCTTCCGTTCCCCCTCTGTTGCAGCATGACATAGTGTCTCTAGCTTCCCTTCCGTTCCCCCTCTGTTGCAGCATGACATGGTGTCTCTAGCTTCCATTCAGTTCCCTCTCTGTTGCAGCATGACATAGTGTATCTAGCTTCCCATCAGTTCCCTCTCTGTTGCAGCATGACATAGTGCATATCTCTAGCTTCCCTTCAGTTTCCCCTCTGTTGCAGCACTGCACAGTGCATGTCTCTAGCTTCCATTCAGTTTCCCCTCTGTTGCAGCATGACATAGTGCATGTCTCTAGCTTCCCTACAGTTTCCCCTTTGTTGCAGCATGACATAGTGCATGTCTCTAGCTTCCCTTCAGTTCCCTCTTTGTTGCAGCATGACATAGTGCATGTCTCTAGCTTCCCTACAGTTTCCCCTTTGTTGCAGCATGACATAGTGCATGTCTCAAGCTTCCCTACAGTTTCCCCTTTGTTGCAGCATGACATAGTGCATGTCTCTAGCTTCCCTTCAGTTCCCTCTTTGTTGCAGCATGACATAGTGCATGTCTCTAGCTTCCCTACAGTTTCCCCTTTGTTGCAGCATGACATAGTGCAGGGGTATTCAACTCTTACCCTACGAGGTCTGAAGCCTGCTGGTTTTCTGTTCTACCTGATAATTAATTGCACCTGGTGTCTCAGATCTAAATCGTTTCCTAAATAGAGGGCAGCAATGAATATATGCAGTGGAACTGGTCCAGAGTTGAGGGACATAGTGCACTATGTCTCTAGCCTCACCTCAGTTCCCTCTCTGTTGCAGCATGACATAGTATCTCTAGTTCCCTCTCTGTTGCAGCATGACATAGTATCTCTAGCCTCACTTCAGTTCCCTCTCTGTTGTAGCATGACATAGTATCTCTAGTTCCCTCTCTGTTGTAGCATGACATAGTATCTCTAGCCTCACTTCAGTTCCCTCTCTGTTGTAGCATGACATAGTATCTCTAGTTCCCTCTCTGTTGCAGCATGACATAGTATCTCTAGCCTCACTTCAGTTCCCTCTCTGTTGTAGCATGACATAGTATCTCTAGTTCCCTCTCTGTTGCAGCATGACATAGTATCTCTAGCCTCACTTCAGTTCCCTCTCTGTTGTAGCATGACATAGTATCTCTAGCCTCACCTCAGTTCCCTCTCTGGTGCAGCATGACATAGTATCTCTAGTTCCCTCTCTGGTGCAGCATGACATAGTATCTCTAGTTCCCTCCCTGTTGTAGCATGACATAGTATCTCTAGTTCCCTCTCTGTTGCAGCATGACATAGTATCTCTAGCCTCACTTCAGTTCCCTCTCTGGTGTAGCATGACATAGTATCTCTAGTTCCCTCCCTGTTGTAGCATGACATAGTATCTCTAGTTCCCTCTCTGTTGCAGCATGACATAGTATCTCTAGCCTCACTTCAGTTCCCTCTCTGTTGTAGCATGACATAGTATCTCTAGTTCCCTCTCTGGTGTAGCATGACATAGTATCTCTAGTTCCCTCTCTGTTGCAGCATGACATAGTATCTCTAGCCTCACTTCAGTTCCCTCTCTGGTGTAGCATGACATAGTATCTCTAGTTCCCTCCCTGTTGTAGCATGACATAGTATCTCTAGCCTCACTTCAGTTCCCTCTCTGTTGTAGCATGACATAGTATCTCTAGTTCCCTCTCTGTTGCAGCATGACATAGTATCTCTAGCCTCACTTCAGTTCCCTCTCTGTTGTAGCATGACATAGTATCTCTAGTTCCCTCTCTGGTGTAGAATGACATAGTATCTCTAGCCTCACTTCAGTTCCCTCTCTGGTGTAGCATGACATAGTATCTCTAGTTCCCTCCCTGTTGTAGCATGACATAGTATCTCTAGTTCCCTCCCTGTTGTAGCATGACATAGTATCTCTAGTTCCCTCTCTGTTGCAGCATGACATAGTATCTCTAGCCTCACTTCAGTTCCCTCTCTGTTGCAGCATGACATAGTATCTCTAGTTCCCTCTCTGGTGTAGCATGACATAGTATCTCTAGCCTCACTTCAGTTCCCTCTCTGTTGTAGCATGACATAGTATCTCTAGTTCCCTCTCTGGTGTAGCATGACATAGTATCTCTAGCCTCACTTCAGTTCCCTCTCTGGTGTAGCATGACATAGTATCTCTAGTTCCCTCTCTGTTGCAGCATGACATAGTATCTCTAGCCTCACTTCAGTTCCCTCTCTGTTGTAGCATGACATAGTATCTCTAGTTCCCTCTCTGTTGCAGCATGACATAGTATCTCTAGCCTCACTTCAGTTCCCTCTCTGGTGTAGCATGACATAGTATCTCTAGTTCCCTCTCTGTTGCAGCATGACATGGTGTCTCTAGTTCCCTCTCTGTTGCAGCATGACATGGTGTCTCCAGCTTCCCCTCAGTTCCCTAAATCTGTCTCTCTTATCATCACACACACTACTTTAAACTCTTTCACAAACAGGTGCATGAAAACACACACATGCACACACACTGTTATAAATACCCTTAGTCTCTGCCTTCTTAATGTTCTCTCTATCTTTTTGGTGGAAACATTCACACTCTCATTCCATTAATCACACACACACACACACACACACACACACACACACACACACACACACACACACACACACACACACACACACAACCACACACACACACACACACACACACACACACACACACACACACACACACACACACACACACACACACACACGTCTGAGAGGGGCCTGCAGAATCTCACTGTAGACACCTGTAGTGTCTCCGAAAACATCGCAATGCTCCCCACCGTTGCCATGACAACATGTTGCGTTGCCATAGCTAGCTACCTCTGTACCTCTGGAACGCAGCGGCAGCACACAGGTGCAGAACATACAAATAGAATAACACAGATCAAATGAGCAGGATCACACAGGTGCAGAATGTAGAAGTGGGACAATATAGATCAGGTAGGCAGGAGCACACGGAATACAAATTGAACAGATACGTAGTTCCATAGAGAGAAAGCTATATGCTATAGTTCTTAAATAGTGCTCAACGATTATAATTAAATGCCACAGGGAGTGTCTGATTATGATCATTTCTCAAAAGTTTCCCGACCGTCAGCTTATCAGAGACGAGCTCTCATCCTAACAGAGCTTGTCAGAGACGAGGAGCTCTCATCCTAACAGAGCTTGTCAGAGACGAGCTCTCATCCTAACAGAGCTTGTCAGAGATGAGGAGCTCTCATCCTAACAGAGCTTGTCAGAGACGAGCTCTCATCCTAACAGAGCTTGTCAGAGATGAGGAGCTCTCATCCTAACAGAGCTTATCAGAGACGAGCTCTCATCCTAACAGAGCTTGTCAGAGATGAGGAGCTCTCATCCTAACAGAGCTTGTCAGAGATGAGGAGCTCTCATCCTAACAGAGCTTGTCAGAGATGAGGAGCTCTCATCCTAACAGAGCTTGTCAGAGACGAGCTCTCATCCTAACAGAGCTTGTCAGAGATGAGGAGCTCTCATCCTAAGAGTGTGAGGTCTGAGTCAATCACAAAGTGCTGCTGCATTCAGACGTCCTGCCAAAACCCTCTTAAAGACGTGACAGAGGAGGAGAAAAGCTCTTTATCAGTTTCTCACTGTAGAGGCAGCTGTCAGTGCCAGGATCATCAGACGGACAGACAGAGTAGTGTAAACAAGTGTCCACACAACACACACTGTCTTAGTTTTGACAACTCATGGACTACTGAAAGTCCAGTTTATGAAAAAGCTTTATAGAGTACCCACACACACACACTTGCCTTGCACGCGCACACAGCAGGATGATAATGTTAAGCTACCTGTAAACTGCTTCAAATACATTAGAAGGTGATAAATCACTCGCAACCTCAGACAAAATCACTCCAGTACTCAACCTTAAGGGTGGTGAGGGAGAGAGAGAGAGAGAAATCCACACTTTTCTATAGAAGATAATGCCACCATCCCTTTTGCCCTGTGCCAACCTGCCAATCCAAAACATACCCCCTGCTGCCTCTTGCCCTCTCTCTAATCCAGTGGTTGTCAGAGTGGATCCTATGTCCTCACTCAGTCCTAATCCAGAGGGTATTAGATACTAGCACTCAGTCCTAATCCAGAGGGTATTAGATACTAGCACCCAGTCCTAATCCAGAGGGTATTAGATACTAGCACCCAGTCCTAATCCAGAGGGTATTAGCTACTCGCACTCAGTCCTAATCCAGAGGGTATTAGATACTAGCACCCAGTCCTAATCCAGAGGGTATTAGCTACTCGCACTCAGTCCTAATCCAGAGGGTATTAGCTACTCGCACTCAGTCCTAATCCAAGTTTCCGGGACACATCCTCTAGGTCCCGACTCCGACCACTGTGAGTTCCTTAGAACAAATCTACTAAAAATGATATACAGTATTAGGCAATTACTGTGTGTCAATGAGCTCTGTCTAATAAGGAAATGGTAGACAGTCAAGATTCCTCCATTCACATCTCAATATAAAGCCTTTCTTTCTACAAATGTATGAACTCTTTATAGAGACTAACAATGTAAAGATAACTCATAATGACAGATATCTCCAGAGCCCTGTCACAGCTTGGCATCAATCATCAGTCTTTGTGTGTGCGTGTGTGTGTGTGTGTGTGTGTGTGAGTGTGTGTGTGTGTGTGTGTGTGTGTGTGTGTGTGTGTGTGTGTGTGTGCAAGCACGTGTTTGCATGTGCACGTGTAGAGACACTCAGTGAAAAAGATGACAGTTGATGCCATTGACCATACATAGAGAGAGAGACAGTGTTTTTGTGTTTTTGGTAACAGGAAAACAAATGGTAACAATTTTATGAATGTAAACTGTTCTTTCTCACACAATACAATCCCCAGCTGGAATATGCAAATCTATAACATCATTGACTAATAATACTTTTCCTTTATTAAATGGAACAGAGTAGGAACAAATGTGTGTGACTCTGGCCTCTACAGGACAACATAAAGAAGAGACAACACAACAGAGGAAGGATGAATGATCAATGGAAGAGATTGAAAGGATGAATGATCAATGGAAGTGATTAAAAGGTTGAATGATCAATGGAAGTGATGGGAAGGATGAATGATCAATGGAAGTGATTGGAATGATGAATGATCAATGGAAGTGATTAAAAGGATGAATGATCAATGGAAGTGATTAAAAGGTTGAATGATCAATGGAAGTGATTGGAAGGATGAATGATCAGTGGAAGTGATTAAAAGGATGAATGATCAATGGAAGTGATGGGAAGGATGAATGATCAATGGAAGTGATTGGAATGATGAATGATCAATGGAAGTGATTGGAATGATCAATGATCAATGGAAGTGATTGGAAGGATGAATGATCAATGGAAGTGATTGGAAGGATGAATGATCAATGGAAGTTATTGGAAGGACAAATGATCAATGGAAGTGATTGGAAGGATGAATGATCAATGAAAGTCATTCGAAGGATGAATGATCAGTGGAAGTGATGGGAAGGATGAATGATCAATGGAAGTGATGGGAAGGATGAATGATCAACGGAAGTGATTGGAAGGATGAATGATCAATGGAAGTTATTGGAATGCAGCAGAGAGAGAACGAGAAATGAAGACATGTCTTCTATTAGAATAGATCAATAATCACTTTAAGGCCACATATGAACTGGTTATAATGAATAAATGATTGAGTCAGGAGACAACATCATTATCTTCACATTCTCCAATCAAGTTGGAAATTGTAGCATTATTTCCTCTTGATGACATTGATCACTTCAGTATAGAAGAGGGTAGTGATCCTCTCTTCAGTATAGAATAGGGTAGTGATCCTCTCTTCAGTATAGAATAGGGTAGTGATCCTCTCTTCAGTATAGAATAGGGTAGTGATCCTCTCTTCAGTATAGAATAGGGTAGTGATCCTCTCTTCAGTATAGAATAGGGTAGTGATCCTCTCTTCAGTATAGAATAGGGTAGTGATCCTCTCTTCAGTATAGAATAGGGTAGTGATCCTCTCTTCAGTATAGAAGAGGGTAGTGATCCTCTCTTCAGTATAGAATAGGGTAGTGATCCTCTCTTCAGTATAGAATAGGGTAGTGATCCTCTCTTCAGTATAGAATAGGGTAGTGATCCTCTCTTCAGTATAGAAGAGGGTAGTGATCCTCTCTTCAGTATAGAATAGGGTAGTGATCCTCTCTTCAGTATAGAATAGGGTAGTGATCCTCTCTTCAGTATAGAATAGGGTAGTGATCCTCTCTTCAGTATAGAATAGGGTAGTGATCCTCTCTTCAGTATAGAATAGGGTAGTGATCCTCTCTTCAGTATAGAATAGGGTAGTGATCCTCTCTTCAGTATAGAAGAGGGTAGTGATCCTCTCTTCAGTATAGAATAGGGTAGTGATCCTCTCTTCAGTATAGAATAGGGTAGTGATCCTCTCTTCAGTATAGAATAGGGTAGTGATCCTCTCTTCAGTATAGAATAGGGTAGTGATCCTCTCTTCAGTATAGAAGAGGGTAGTGATCCTCTCTTCAGTATAGAATAGGGTAGTGATCCTCTCTTCAGTATAGAATAGGGTAGTGATCCTCTCTTCAGTATAGAAGAGGGTAGTGATCCTCTCTTCAGTATAGAATAGGGTAGTGATCCTCTCTTCAGTATAGAATAGGGTAGTGACCCTCTCTTCAGTATAGAATAGGGTAGTGATCCTCTCTTCAGTATAGAATAGGTTAGTGATCCTCTCTTCAGTATAGAATAGGGTAGTGATCCTCTCCAGTATAGAATAGGTTAGTGATCCTCTCTTCAGTATAGAATAGGGTAGTGATCCTCTCCAGTATAGAATAGGGTAGTAATCCCTGATGATTACCTCATGATTATCTCATCACTGATCTAAATCTAAAGAGATGATATGGTGCTCCATGTTCCAATAATAACATGAACCCTTTTCTTCCTCCCTTCCTTGAGGTAATCATTGATCTGTTGTGACTGTGATGGTGGGAAAGTATTTGAAGTGGTCCATTGATGTTATTTGAAGTGGTCCCAGTAATGTTAGATCTGGGGCCTATCCAGTAATGTTAGATCTGGGGCCTATCCAGTAATGTTAGATCTGGTGCCTATCCAGTAATGTTAGATCTGGGGCCTATCCCGTAATGTTAGATCTGGGGCCTATCCAGTAATGTTAGATCTGGGGCCTATCCAGTAATGTTAGATCTGGGGTCTATCCCATAATCTTAGATCTGAGGCCTATCCAGTAGTGTTAGATCAGGGGCCTATTCAGTAATGTTAGATCTGGGGCCTATCCTGTAGTGTTAGATGGCCATATGTGGCCCTATGTATCAAGCGTCTCAGAATAGCCGTGCTGATCTAGCAGTGCTGATCTGTCCATTTAATCTGATTCAATGTGATCTAAATAGGCAAAATGTATCCTAAATCAGCACTCTTAACCGATACCTACTTACAGCCCCAGGTGCTCTGATGTGAGTGCCATGCTACCTATAATACAGCCAAACCCATTGTGCTGGTGATGACTCACAAGCAGGGCCATAACCAGGGAGTTTCAGACAGGTCCTGAAAGGGGTGCGGGATATATATATATATTTTTTTTTTAAGCTCATTTACTGCTTTTCTATACAATTAAACTTTAAAATGCTATTTGGAGAAGAGCAAAAATAAGTAAAAATGAGCCCAGCCATTATCACCTTGGCTGCTGTAGGTTCATTCACCTCAGTACATCTACAGACACATACAGTGCATTTGAAAAGTATTCAGATCCCTTGACTCTTTCCACACTTTGTTACGTTACAGCCTTGTTTGAAAATGAGATTTTTTTTTAAATACATCAATCTACAGACAATACCCCATAATGAGAACGCAAAAAAAGGTTTTTAGAAATGTTTGCAAATGCATAAAAAAATGTCAAACAGAAATGCTTTATTGTAACGGGCGTCATATAGAGGGGACCAAGGCGCAGCGTGTTCAGTGCTCATAATTGTATTTTAATGAAAACGAACACTTTGACAAAAGGAACAAAACGACAGCCAACAGTTCTGTCAAGTTACATTAACGAAACAGAAAACAACTACCCACGAAAACCAAGTGGGAAAAGGTTGCCTAAGTATGGCTTCCAATCAGAGACAACGATAGACAGCTGCCTCTGATTGGAAACCATACCCAGCCAAAACATAGAGCCAAAACACATAGAATGTCCACCCCTATCACACCCTGACCTAACTAAACAGAAAAAACAGCTCTCTTAGGTCAGAGCGTGACAGTACCCCCCCCCCCCGCGCCCCCCAAAGGTGCGGACTCCCGGCCACAAACCTGAACCTATAGGGGAGGGTCCAGGTGGGCATCTGTACTTGACGGCGGCTCTGGTTCAGGGCGTAGCACCCCCCCCTCTGATCCCCCCGCTTCTGTGTGTCCGGAGGAACCAGACCGTGGATCATCGCTGGAGGTTTTGGAACGCCAACCACCGCTGAAGACTCTGGGCTGCAGGCCGCCGAAGACTCTGGGCTGCAGACCGCCGCCGATGGCTCCGGACTGGGGAGTGTCGCCGGAGGCTCCAGACTGAGGAGTATCGCCGGAGGCTCCGGACTGGAGAGCGTCGTTGTAGGTTCCGGACTAGGTACCGTTGCTGCAGGCTCCATGCCATGGATCATCAATACAGATTCCCCGTCATGGATCATCACTGGAGGCTTCGTGCCATGGATCATCTCTACAAGCTCCGGGCCATGGATCATCCCTACAGGTTTAGGACCATAGATTATCACTGGAGGCTTTTCTCGTGGAGCTGGAAGAGGTCTCACCGGACTGGAGAGACGCACTGAGGACCGGGTGCACAGAGCAGGCACCGGCCTTACTGGGCTATGGAGGCGCACTGGAGGGAGAGTGCGAGGAGCAGGCACAGGACGTACTGGGCTATGGAGGCGCACTGGAGGGAGAGTGCGAGGAGCAGGCACAGGACGTACTGGGCTATGGAGGCGCACTGGAGGGAGAGTGCGAGAAGCAGGCACCGGATGTACTGGGCTATGGAGGCGCACTGGAGGAAGAGTGCGAGGAGCAGACACATGCTCACCACGATAAGCACGGGGAGTTGGCTCAGGTCTCACCCCTGGCCCCACCAAACTACCCGTGTGCCCCCCCAAAACATTTTTGGGGGCTGCCCCTCGTTCTTCCCCGGTAGGCTACGATACCTGTCCAAAACCTGGCCCCAAGTCCAGTTTCTCCTTTCGATCCACTCCTCCATCAACCAGGTATCCATCTCTGCCCGGGCACGCCACTTGATCCAATCGTGGTGGGTAGTTCTGTAACGGGCGTCGTATAGAGGGGACCAAGGGCAGCGTGCTGAGTGCTCATAATTGTATTTTAATGAAAACGAACACTTTGACAAAAGGAACAAAACGACAGCCAACAGTTCTGTCAGGTTACATTAACGAAACAGAAAACAACTACCCACGAAAACCAAGTGGGAAAAGGTTGCCTAAGTATGGCTTCCAATCAGAGACAACGATAGACAGCTGCCTCTGATTGGAAACCATACCCAGCCAAAACATAGAGCCAAAACACATAGAATGTCCACCCCCTATCACACCCTGACCTAACTAAACAGAAAAAACAGCTCTCTTAGGTCAGAGCGTGACAGTACCCCCCCCCCCCGCGCCCCCCAAAGGTGCGGACTCCCGGCCACAAACCTGAACCTATAGGGGAGGGTCCAGGTGTGCATCTGTACTTGACGGCGGCTCTGGTTCAGGGCGTAGCACCCCCCCCTCTGATCCCCCCGCTTCTGTGTGTCCGGAGGAACCAGACCGTGGATCATCGCTGGAGGTTTTGGAACGCCAACCACCGCTGAAGACTCTGGGCTGCAGGCCGCCGAAGACTCTGGGCTGCAGACCGCCGCCGATGGCTCCGGACTGGGGAGTGTCGCCGGAGGCTCCAGACTGAGGAGTATCGCCGGAGGCTCCGGACTGGAGAGCGTCGTTGTAGGTTCCGGACTAGGTACCGTTGCTGCAGGCTCCATGCCATGGATCATCAATACAGGTTCCCCGTCATGGATCATCACTGGAGGCTTCGTGCCATGGATCATCTCTACAAGCTCCGGGCCATGGATCATCCCTACAGGTTTAGGACCATAGATTATCACTGGAGGCTTTTCTCGTGGAGCTGGAACAGGTCTCACCGGACTGGAGAGACGCACTGAGGACCGGGTGCACAGAGCAGGCACCGGCCTTACTGGGCTATGGAGGCGCACTGGAGGGAGAGTGCGAGGAGCAGGCACAGGACGTACTGGGCTATGGAGGCGCACTGGAGGGAGAGTGCGAGGAGCAGGCACAGGACGTACTGGGCTATGGAGGCGCACTGGAGGGAGAGTGCGAGAAGCAGGCACCGGATGTACTGGGCTACGGAGGCGCACTGGAGGAAGAGTGCGAGGAGCAGACACATGCTCACCACGATAAGCACGGGGAGTTGGCTCAGGTCTCACCCCTGGCCCCACCAAACTACCCGTGTGCCCCCCCAAAACATTTTTGGGGGCTGCCCCTCGTTCTTCCCCGGTAGGCTACGATACCTGTCCAAAACCTGGCCCCAAGTCCAGTTTCTCCTTTCGATCCACTCCTCCATCAACCAGGTATCCATCTCTGCCCGGGCACGCCACTTGATCCAATCGTGGTGGGTAGTTCTGTAACGGGCGTCGTATAGAGGGGACCAAGGGCAGCGTGCTGAGTGCTCATAATTGTATTTTAATGAAAACGAACACTTTGACAAAAGATACAAAACGACAGCCAACAGTTCTGTCAGGTTACATTTAACGAAACAGAAAACAACTACCCACGAAAACCAAGTGGGAAAAGGCTGCCTAAGTATGGCTTCCAATCAAAGACAACGATAGACAGCTGCCTCTGATTGGAAACCATACCCAGCCAAAACATAGAACCAAAACACATAGAATGCCCACCCCCTATCACACCCTGACCTAACTAAACAGAGAAAAAACAGCTCTCTTAGGTCAGAGCGTGACACTTATTTACATGCAGACCAGTCAAAAGTTTCGACACACCGACTCATTCCAGGGTTTTTCTTTATTTTTACTATTGTCTACATTGTAGAATAATAGTGAAGACATCAAACGTATTAAACAACACTTATGGAATCATGCAGTAACCAAAAAAGTGTCAAACAAATCAAAATATATTTCAGATTCTTCAAAGTAGCCACCCTTTGCCTTGATGACAGCTTTGCACACTCTTGGTATTCTCTCAACCAGTTTCATGAGGTAGTCAAATTAACAGGTGTGCCTTGTTAAAAGTTAGTGGAATTTCTTTAATTCTTAATGTGTTTGAGCCAATCAGGTGTGTTGTGACAAGGTAGGGGTGGTATACAGAAGATAGCCCTATTTGGTAAAAGACCAAGTCCATATTATGGCAGCTCAAATAAACAAAGAGAAATGACAGTCCATCATTACTTTAAGACATAAAGGTCAGTCAATACAGAAAATGTAAAGAACTTTGAAAGTTTCTTCAAGTGCAGTCGCAAAACACATCATGATGAAACTCGCTCTCATGAGGACCACAGGAGAGGAAGACCCAGAGTTACCTCTGCTGCAGAGGAGAAGTTCCTTTGAATTAACTGCACCTCAGATTGCAGCACAAATAAATGCTTCACAGAGTTCAAGTAACAGACACATCTCAACATCAACTATTCAGAAGAAACTGTGTGAATCAGGCCTTCAAGGTGTTAATATTTAGAATTCAAGGCACACTTAACCATTATGGCTACCACAGCATTCTGCAGCGATACGCCATCCCATCTGGTTTGCGCTTAGTGGGATAATAATTTATTTTTCAACAGGACAATGACCCAACACACCTCCAGGCTGTTGTAGGGCTATTTGACCAGGAAGGAGAGTGATGGAGTGCTGTGTCAGATGACTTGGCCTCCACAATCACCCGACCTCAACCCAATTGAGATGGTTTTGGATGAGTTGGAACGCAGAGTGAAGGAAAAGCAGCCAACAAGTGCTCAGCGTATGTGGGAACTCCTTCAAGACTGTTGGAAAAACATTCTTCATGAAGCTGGTTGAGAGAATGCCAAGTGTGTGCAAAGCTATCATCAAGTTAAAGGATAGCTACTTTGAAGAATCTAAAATCTAAAATATATTTTGATTGTATTAACAGTTTTTTTGGTTACATGATTCCATATGTGTTATTTCATAGTTTTGATGTCTTCACTATTATTCTACAATGTAGAAAATAGTAAAAAATAAAGAAAAACCCTTGAATGACTAGATGTGTCCAAACTTTTGACTGGTACTGTAAGTATTTAGACCCTTTGCTATGAGACTCGAAATTGAGCTCAGGTGCATCCTGTTTCCATTGATCATCCTTGAGATGTTTCTACAACTTGATTGGAGTGCACCTGTAGTAAATTAAATTGATTGGACATGATTTGGAAAGGCACACACCTGTCTATATAAGGACCCACAGTTGACAGTGCATGTCAGAGCAGAAACCAAGCCATGAGGTCAAACGAATCGGCCGTAGAACGCCGAGACAGGATTGTATCGAGGCACAGGTCTGAGGAAAGGTTCCAAAACATATATGCAGCATTGAAGGTCCCCAACAACACAGTGGCCTCCATCATTCTTAAATGGAAGAAGTTTGGAACCACCAAGACTCTTCCTAGAGCTAGCCGCCCGGCCAAACTGAGCAATCAGGGGAGGTGACCAAGAACCCGATGGTCACTCTGACAGAGCTCTAGAATTTCTATATGGAGATGGTTGTCCTTCTGGAAGGTTCTCTCATCTTTGCAGCACTCCACCAATCAGGCCTTTATGGTAGAGTGGCCAGATGGAAGCCACTGCTCAGTAAAAGGCACGACAATCCACTTAGAGTTTGCCAAAAGGCACCGAAAGGACTCTCAGACCATGAGAAACAAGATGTTCTAGTCTGATGAAACCAAGATTAAACTCTTTGGCCTGAATGCCAAGCGTCATGTCTGGAGAAAACTTGCACCATCCCTACGGTGAAGCATGGTGATGTCAGCATCATGCTGTGGGGATGATTTTCGGCAGCAGGGACTGGGAGATTATTCAGGATCAAGGGAAAAGATGAACAGAGCAAAGTACAGAGATCCTTGACGTAAACCTGCTCCAGAAAGCTCATGACCTCAGACTTGGGTGACGGTTCATCTTCCAACAGGACAACGACCCTAAGCACACAGCCAAGACAACACAGGAGTGACTTCAGAACAAGACTGAATGTTCTTGAGTGGCCCAGCCAGAGCCCGGACTTAAACCTGCTCAACCATCTCTGTAGAGACCTGAAAAATAGTTGTGCAGCGTCGCTCCCCATCCAACCTGACAGAGCTTGAGAGGATCTGCAGAGAAAGTCAAGGGGTCTAAATACTTTCTGTACTTGTGCCCCATGTATATAGCCAAGCTTTCATTGACTCAGTACTGGTACCCCATGTATATAGCCAAGCTATCATTGACTCAGTGCTGGTTCCCCATGTATATAGCCAAGCTTTCATTGACTCAGTACTGGTACCCCATGTATATAGCCAAGCTATCATTGACTCAGTACTGGTACCCCATGTATATAGCCAAGCTTTCATTGACTCAGTACTGGTACCCCATGTATATAGCCAAGCTTTCATTGACTCAGTACTGGTACCCCATGTATATAGCCAAGCTTTCATTGACTCAGTACTGGTTCCCCATGTATATAGCCAAGCTTTCATTGACTCAGTACTGGTACCCCATGTATATAGCCAAGCTATCATTGACTCAGTACTGGTACCCCATGTATATAGCCAAGCTATCATTGACTCATTGTGGATTTATTCCTTGTGTTTCCTATTATTGTTATTAGATTTGTTTCATTGTATTCTGCATTGCTGTGAAGGACCTGTAAGGAAGCATTTCACTGTTAGTCTACACCTGTTGTTTTATGAAGCATGTGACAAATAAAATTAGATTTTGATTTGATCATATGAAATTGTATTTCACACCTACCAAGTAGTATTTTGTGCCTATCCATATGCAACATAACATTTAGTGAAAGAAGTCTAGACTAGATATTGGTGATTCTAGATGCTTGCGATGGTTAAACACTGACTTGAACTATAGACTGAGAGGACCATGAGACAGATTTCCAGTTGAATAGTGTTTATCAGTCATACGTTGCGTTACGTCAGTTGGCAGGGGTTACAAAGGTACAGCAGTTGACAATTACCACAAAATACATCATGGAGAATAACAAGATCATAGATATTAGACTCAAGGCAAACATAGGAGTTAGCAGTTGCAGTGTTATCATGCACTAACAAAGGGCTGGAATACGGTCTAGAATATGACCCTTGCATTTCAAAAGATAGTCGATGCCTGTGCAGCAATCTAATAATAAAATACCCGTTAAAATATGTCTGTTTAAACTAGATGCTTTTTTGCATGAGCTGCGTCTCAGTCCACTGCTTCTACATATGGCGGCCTTCCACATCTGCGGTGTTTGTCAGACCAGGAGACATTACGAAATTTGGTCTTCTCAAGAAAACGTCTGTAGCATCCAAACGATTTGGGCTACAAACTAGTATGACCCATGACCCCTCTATGGAAAGGTGAGACTCTCACAAATGTGAGAGATATATTGTAGATCTACGATATAGAGAGGACAGACACTTCAAAACAAACTTCCTTTTGATATATCTTATTGCAGAAAACTGTGAACCTGACTGTCAAGAGGTGTGTAGACTCTGTCACAAGTGACCATGACTCTTTGTGAATATTCATGATTACTGTAGCTTATGCCAAGTTAGGAAATAAACTATCAATATGCCAAAACGTTAGATGTACAGAATCATAAATATGCAGATTAAATCTACAAGGTTCCCTAAATGTGAACATGTAGTAGTTGAATGTTTTCTGGCTTTTTTCATTAGTCTATTACAGTTTCATGGAAGTTGACAACGGCATTATGAGATCAATGGGTAAATTGTATCAATAATCATTCTGAAAAGTGTTTGTGCAAATTCATTTTTTTAAACTAGCTGTGTGTCCTTGACTCCTTCCTTATCTTAGCTGTACATTGCTCTTACTGTATGTTCATCACTTTACATCCCAGGTGGAACTTTACTGACCCCTGCTGGATGAAGACAGTATTCATTAGTATCCAGCGGGCCAAACAGCCTATTGGGACAGTTATACAGGGACTAGAGTTCACTACAGAAACAGAAACAGGTCCAGAGCTTAAAGAGTATGTATAGGAGTTCAATGGATGCCCTCTCTATAAAAGCCTAACTTTAAATTAGAAAAATGGTCTTCTGTATAAAGCTTTAATGAAGATAGGCATAATCTGAATAAGATGGCAGTCAGAAGACATTAATGAGTTTGCTGGCACCACAGAGATCCTATTAGCCTAAATAGTTCTATATGTAATACTATGTCTGGTACTAAGAGAGAGATCAGAGTTGTGTGGCCTCGTACAAACATTGACTTTTTATGACATTAAACCGTTGCACAGACAGACTCAAAATATTTTTCCCCAGTGTTGTTTCAGCCTTCTGATCTGGGCGGGAATAATTCAAAATTGGATGCTTCGTTAGCCAAAGCCTGAAGGCTGTGTCACGGGGTTAAGCAGGGCTCTATAGAGTAGGCTACCGAAGCACCTACACACACCAGAGTCATTTCATTCATGTACTGTATATCTCAGTAATATCATGCCGGGACACATCAGATTACATGTTTGTTATACTTAAATCAAATCAAATCAAACTGTATTAGTCACATGTGCCAAATACAACAGGTGTAGACCTTACAGGGAAATGCTTACTTACAAGCCCCTAACCAACAATGCAGTTAACAAAAAAATATGGATAAGAATAAGAATTAAAAGTAACAAGTAATTAAAGAGCAGCAGTAAAATAACAATAGCGAGACTATACAGGGGGGTACCGGAAACAGAGTCAATGGGCAGGGGCACCGGTTAGTTGAGGTAATATGTACATGTGGGTAGAGTTATTAAAGTGACTATGCATAGATGATAACAACAGAGAGTAGCAGCGGTGTAAAAAGGGGGGGCAATGCAAATAGTCTAGCCTCTTGTCGTTCGCTTAGGACAGGGGGCGCTACAGCGATTTTTGAAAAACATTCGTGCCCATTTTAAACGGCCTCCTACTCAAACTCAGAAGCTAGGATATGCAAATAATTAATACTTGTGGATAGAAAACACCCTAAAGTTTCTAAAACTGTTTGAATGGTGTCTGTGAGTATAACAGAACTCATATGGCAGTCAAAACCCCGAGACCGATCGTAACAGGAAGTGAAATTCTGAATTGCGGACTCAACTTCATCTCGTTGCCTATAAATCACACAGTGAGCAATGGTTCATTGAGTACTTCCTATTGCTTCCACTAGATGTCCCCAGTCTTTACAAAGTGGTTTGAGTCTCCTACTGTGAAAACTGACTGAATAACACGCTGTGGAACGTGGTCACACGGAGAGGGCCATCACCATTATGACGCCGGCGCCCCTGGCTACCCTCCCCTTTCGAAACGTTTTGAAAGACAATGCAATCTTCCCCCTTGAATCTTATTGGAGCTCTGGTTGAAAAAGGCCCTAAATATTTATGTTATACAACGTTTGACATGTTTGAACGAACCTAAATAAAAAAATGGTATTTTTTCGAAAGAGGTGTCCCGCGCACGACGGAGGTTTGGAGCAGCCTTCAGAACGCGCTAACAAGAACAAGCTATTGGAACATAAAGGATTAATTTTTTCGAACGAAAATACATTTGTTGTGGACCTGGGATTCCGAGAAGTGCTTTCTGATGAAGATAATCAAAGGTAAGGGATTATTGACAATAGTATACAAGATTAGATTTGATATGCGATTGTTCCAAGATGGCGCTGACCTGTATTGCTAGCCTATTTTTCTGAGTATCGCATCCCCTTTTATCGCAAAGTGTGATTACCCAGTAAAGTTATTTTTAAATCTGGCATTACAGGTGCTTTCAAGAGATATTCATCTATAAATCTTAGAATGACAATATTACATTTTTTAAATGTTTTCGGATAGTAATTTAGTAAATTGTAGCGCTGTTTCACCGGATGCATTTGAGGGAAAATAGTTAGTCACCGTTACGCGGCGATGTAAAATGCTGTTTTAATATATAAATATGAACTTTATCGAACAAAATAATGCATGTATTGTGTAACATGATGTCCTAGGTGTGTCATCTGATGAAGATTGTCAAAGATTAGTGCTGCATTTAGCTGTTTTTTGGTTATTTGTGATGCATGTGGTTGGTCGGAAAATGGCTATGTGGCTACTTTCACGATATACTCCTCTAACTTAATCTAATGTTTTGCTTTTGCTGTAAAGCCTTTTTGAAATCGGACAACGTGGTTCGATTCAGGAGAGGTGTATCTATAAAACGATATAACATAGTCCTATATTTGAAAAAAAAATATTACATTTCGTTATGCTAATGACGATAGGATTTTTTCGCTGGATGTCCGTCCCGCATACGGGACGAGCCCATCAAGAGGCTTGGTAGCCGTTTGATTAGGTGTTCAGGGGTCTTATGGCTTGGGAGTAGAAGCTGTTTAGAAGACTCTTGGACCTAGACTTGGCGCTCCGGTACAGCTTGCCGTAAGGTAGCAGAGAGAACAGTTTATGACTAGGGTGGCTGGAGTCTTTGACAATTTTTAGGGCCTTCCTCTGACACCGCCTGGTACGGAGGTCCTGAATGGCAGGGAGCTTGGCCCCAGTGATGTACTGGGCTGTTCGTACAACCCTCTGTAGTGCCTTGCGGTCGGAGGCCGAGTAGTTGCCATACCAGGCAGTGATGCAACCAGTCAGGATGCTCTCGATGGTGTAGCTGTAGAACCTTTTGAGGATCTGAGGACCCATGCTAAATCTTTTCAGTCTCCTGAGGGGGAATAGGTTTTGTCGTGCCCTCTTCACAACTGTCTTGGTATGCTTGGACCATGTTAGTTTGTTGGTTATGTGGACACCAACGAACTTGAAGCTCTCAACCTGCTCCACTGCATCCCCATCGATGAGAATGGGGGTGTGCTCGGGCCTCTTTTTCCTGTAGTCCACAATCATCTCCTTTGTCTTGATCACGTTGAGGGAGAGGTTGTTGTCCTGGCACTACATGGCCAGGTCTCTGACCACCTCCCTATAGGCTGTCTCGTCGTTGTCGGTGATCAGGCCTACCACTGTTCTGTCATCTGCAAATGTAATGATGGTGTTGGAGTCGTGCTTGGCCATGCAGTCATGAGTGAACCGGGAGTACAGGAGGGGACTGAGCACGCACCCCAGAAGGGCCCCTGTGTTGAGGATCAGCGTGGCGGATGTGTTGTTACCTACCCTTACCCCCTGGGGGTGGCTCGTCAGGAAGTCCAGCATCCAGTTGCAGAGGGAGGTGTTTAGTCCCAGGGTCCTTAGCTTATTGATGAGCTTTGAGGGCACTATGTTGTTGAAAGCTGAGCTGTAGTCAATGAATTGCATTCTCGCATAGGTGTTCCTCTTGTCCGGGTGGGAAAGGGCAGTGTGGAGTGCAATAGAGATTGCATCATCTGTGGATCTGTTGGGGCGGTATGCAAATTGGAGTGGGTCTAGGGTTTCTGGGATAATGGTGTTGATATGACGTATGACCAGCCTTTCAAAGCACTTCATGGCTACAGACGTGAGTGCTATGGGTCGGTAGTTATTTAGGCAGGTTACCTTAGTGTTCTTGGGCACAGGCACTATGGTGGTCTGCCTAAAACATGTTGGTATTACAGACTCGGACAGGGAGAGTTTGAAAATGTTAGTGAAGACACTTGCCAGTTGGTTAGTGCATGCTCGCAGTACACATCCTGGTAATCCGTCTGGCCCTGCGGCCTTGTGAATGTCGACCTGTTTAAAGGTCTTACTCACATTGGCTGTGGAGAGCGTGATCACACAGTCTTCCAGAACAGCTGGTGCTCTCATGCATGTTTCAGTGCCATTTAACTCGAAGCGAGCATAGAAGTAGTTTAGCTCATCTGGTAGGCTCATGTCACTGGGAAGCTTTCGGCTGTGCTTCCCTTTGTAGTCTGTAATGGTTTGCAAGCCCTGACACATCCGACGAGCATCAGAGCCGGTGTAGGACGATTTGATCTTAGTCCTGTATTGATGCTTTGCCTGTTTGATGTTTCATCGGAGGACATGGCGGGATTTCGTATAAGCTTCAGGGTTAGAGTTCCGCTCCTTGAAAGCGGCAGCTCTAGCCTTTAGCTCAGTGCGGCTGTTGCCTGTAATCCATGGCTTCTGGTTGGGGTATGTACGTACGTACATGTTGATGAAGCCAATGACTAATGTGGTGTACTCCTCAATGCCATCGGAGGAAACCTGGAACATATTCTAGTCTGTGCTAGCAAAACAGTCCTGTAGCTTAGCATCTGCTTCATCTGACCACTTTTTATTGATCTAGTCACTGGTGCTTCCTGCTTAAATATTTGCTTGTAAGCAGGAATCAGGAGGATAGAATTATAGTCAGATTTTCCAAATGGAGGGCGAGGGAGAGCTTTGTATGCGTCTCTGTGTTTGAAGTAAAGAAGGTTTTCCTCTGGTTGCAATATTTTAACATGCTGATAGAAATTTGGTATAACGGATATAAGTTTCCCTGCATTAAAGTCCCCAGGTACTAGGAGCGCCGCCTCTGGGTGAGCATTTACTTGTTTGCTTATGGTGGAAAACAGCTCATTCAATGCTGTCTTAGTGCCAGCCTCTGACTGTGGTGGTATGTAAACAGCTATGAAAAATACTGATGAAAACTCTCTAGGTAGGTAGTGTGGTCTGCAGCTTATCATGAGATGCTCAACCTCAGGTGAACAATAGCTCGAGACTTAGATATCGTGCACCAGCTGTTATTTACAAAAATACTAAGTCCGCTGCCTCTTGTCTTACCAGACGCCACTGTTCTATCCTGCCGGTACAGCATATAACCAGCCAGCTGTATGTTGATAGTGTCGTCGTTCAGCCACGACTCCGTGAAGCATTAGATATTACAGTTTTGAATGTCCAGTTGGTAGTTTAATCTCCCGCGTACATCATTTATTTTATTCTCCAAAGATTGCACGTTTGCTAGCAGAATGGAAGGAAGTGTTTTTTTTCTTCGATCGCCTACGAATTCTCAGAAAGCAGCCCGCTATTTAGCCCCTTTTTCTCTGCCTCCTCTACATGCAAATCACGGGGATCTGGGCCTGTTCCCAAGAAAGCAGTATGTCATTTGCGTCGGGCTCGTCAGACTCGTTAAAGGGAAAAAAAGATTCTGCCGGTCTGTGGTGAGTAATCACAGTCCTGATGTCCAGAAGTTTTTTTCGGTCACAAGAGACGGTAGCGGCAACATTATGTCCAAAATATGTAAAAAAAAACTTTAAAAAAAAACGAACTAAAAAACGCAATCGGTTGGGGACACGTAAATCGTCAGCCTTCTTCTCTGGCGCCATTTTTTCTTGATCGTGTGGTCTAGTGCTGTTCACATAATCCATGCATCCATGCACTTTATTCCATGGTCATTTTGTAACTGTTGTTCGCAGTCAACATTTACTTTGATTCATTTATGGTAGTTTACTTTATGTTACAGACAATATTATTTGTCATTTTGAATGTGTTGTTTTTTGATTGATTAACCTTTTTGGTTTGTCTCTGTAGGAGGGGCTAAGGCAACATAAAAGTTTTGTTCCCCTGCTCAGAGGTTGCATGCATCAATGGTTGCCTTCCACGTCATCGACTGTCCGTTGATTTCTATAACATATCCTCTGCTCAGATGTTGCTGACGCAGGCTAGATCTTATATCTCCTGGATAGGTATTTTATGTATCAGCTAACCACATCATATGTTATTATAATTTATTCACTTTTATTTAATCAGGGGAGTCCAATTAAGACCAGGGTCTCATTTTCAATGGTGCCCTGAGGACATAAAATAAAAGATAGAATAACAAGTACATTACATTAGAACATCACAGGCATCATAAACAAATTATTAAATCAACTGTATACCTCGGTGAATTCATTTTTCACCAGGGTTTGAAAATGCTCCAGTGGCACCAGGAAATCCAAATGTAATGGATTTTGTAATTGATTTAAAAAAAATGTGGAGCTTGGAAACTAAAAGCAGATTTACCTAATTTCGTGGAGACCTGAGGAATCTGAAGAGTTAACCAACTCTGTGAACAGGTTTGGTATCTCATTCTTTTATACGTTAGCAACGAAGATAGGTCAGTTGGAAGCTTGTGCAGTAGGGCTTTGTAAACAAAAAGGAAGTCATTAACTGATCTACTTGAGAACCAGCCAACCTTTTGATACAGGATGCAGTGGTGAGTATTAAAACTGTCACCAGTGATAAAACGAATGGCGCTACGGTAGACGCCATCCAAAGGTTTAAGAGTAGTGGCTGCTGCAATCTGGTAAAGGGTGTCATCATAATCAAAAACTGGCAGGAAAGTCAACTGTACAATCTGCTTCCTGCTATTTAGGGAGAGGCCATATCTATTTCTAAAAAGCCCACTTTAAATCTTAGCATTTTAATTAACTAGCTCATCCATATGTTTTTTTAAAACATCAAGTCTTTGTCAATCCAGATGCCCAGATATTTGTAGACGGGAAGCCGATCAATGGGAGAACCATCCAATTAATAAATATGTAGTCCATCTGGAATATTCTTGCGAGAACTAGAGAACAACATGTATTTAGTCATGGTCGCATTATAGCAATCTAGTGCCCAACAGCACAATTGATGACGACGTGGCACACAACCATTGGTTGATGCATGCAACATCTGAGCAGGGGAACACAACCTTGATGTGGTTTGCTGATATGTAAAATACCTATCCAGGCATTGTAAGATCTGGCATGAATCAGCAACGTCTGAGCAGAGGAACACGACTAATGGCTGGGTTAGAACTCATCCCGGGCAGACCATGCTGAACATTTGACACAAGGTATTTAGCTTTTAGGGCCCAACTTACATTTAATTTCACTGGATTCTGGAAATCCACAACCTTTTTGTAAAATAACCCAATTGTGACTCTATATTGCTGCCTCCACTTTAATACTTTTAAAGGGGCCAACCCTACAGGCAGTAACAAAGGTAGTAGGACTGAAAAACCAAAATACAATGAAGGAAATTCAAAAGAAAATGTCATACTGAAGAAGTGCCTGTGGGCTATCAAAAATTGTGAGTTCTGTGCTTTGTGAGTTTGAGTGTTAAATTCTGATGTATCAGAAGTAGATAACTGAGATGGAGCCAAAGATAAAAGGTATAGCTCAGTATTTAACATGATGTCATGGAATGAGTTTACCCAAGATTTGCAGCCTTGTGGTACTGCAACTTCCTGATCTAACTTTGACACTTTGGCTATGAATACATTATCTGTGGCTATGAGCTACGCCTACTGTATGACCAGGCCTTATTTCCTGTATAGAAAAGGGAGAGAGACAGAGAGTGTTCTTGTTGAACGTAAAACCACATCAGACTGGGTTGTGGTCTGGAGGACCCTGAACTATGAACTTGGTTTAACGTGAGAGTCTGTGGAGGTCTTGGTCTAGTACCCATCACTACATCTCTGTAGCACATCTCAATTCTATCAATTTCTTTGATACAAATGTATGATCGTTTTTTTTTATACAGAATTCATTCTGAAATACTGAATTTGGAAACAAAAAGGCGGAATGCTAGCTCACTATTAAACATCATTAGTTTTAAAAGACTGACATTTTAGCCTTTAATGGCCTTCTTCAGAAATACTGAATTTGGCCACTGAAAATGTGGTGCATCTTGTCCCTCCATCCAATATTTGTTTCATTAATGGCCTGTTTGCCATCAGAGGGCAACAGGATAGTAGTGAATCTTGGTCCCAAAAAGGCCTTAGAGAAAGCTGAAATACATGTACATTGTAGTGACTATGAGTTTTAGGTTAAACTATTGAAATTATAATGTATTAGGTTAAAACTAGTCCATATAATGCAATAGTTGCTATCTGCCACTGTTGGGGGAATGTACACGCAAACAGAAGCAGGAAGAGAGTTAAAGACACTGAGGTCTGTGAACATAAGGAAGTAGAGTAATTCTGGCTGTTGACTTTTTTCTTGACACACACATCAGTACATAGATACCTGTCTCACACACACGCAGAGTCAAACCCTCACATGGCTCCCCATCTCGCCCGCCTCATCCTCCTCCTCTTCCTCATCTTACCCAGACTCTCAGCAGGTATGTGTAATCTCCTACAAACAACAATACTACCGTTTACTATAGAAAACTATATTACTTACTATAGAATTCTATAGTAAACTGTAGTATACTGTAGAATTCTACACCACACTGTAGTATACCTTGATTGTGTAGTGCTTATTTATGTATTTTGTAGTATACTGGAGAATACTATATGATAGATTGTAGTATCCCCTTCGATCGTGTAGTGCTTACAATAGAATTTTGTCGTATACTGGAGAATTCTATTCTACACACTGTAGTATTCCTCAATCACGTAGTACTTACTTTAGAATGTTTAGATGGATTGGACTGCTAGCTAGATTTACTGCCGTTTTGATTTAAACGTGCTGTCCTTGGGGAGCTCATGCCGGGGATTTCCACTGAGGTTCCGACTTGATCATGTAACGCTTACTGTAGAATGTTGCAGTATACTGTAGAATACTATACTCAACACTTTAGTATCCCTGAGAATAACACAAAAAGAGTTGTACATTTTTTTCCATTGTGATCCTAGTTCAAACCTACAACTATATTACACATTTACAGCTTACCCCCATGAAAAAATACTAAAGTATACTAGGGTATAAATACTGTACTATTACTATAGTTATATACTATAGTATTGAGGACTATTGTTTTTGCAGACATGACTGTAGTATACAATAGTATTCAATGTTGTGTTTTTGCAGACTTTACTGTAATATTCACTGCAGTGTTCTTGGGGGCATGACTGGTATACTATACTATTCCCGGTAGTGTTTTTGCTGGCATGGCTGTAGTGATTGTGGACTTCAGGAAACAGCAGAGGGATCACCCCCCTATCCACATCAAAGGGACAGCAGTGGAGAAGGTGGAAAGTTTTAAGTTCCTAGGCATAACATCATAGACAAACTGAAATGGTCCACCCACACAGACAGTGTAGTGAAGAAGGCACAACAGCGCCTCTTCAACCTCAGGAGGCTGAAGAAATTTGGTATTAGGTTGTTGTTGGGGAATTGTTAGATTACTTGTTAAATATTACTGCACTATCGGAACTAGAAGCAAAAGCATTTCGCTACACTCACATTAACATCTGCTAACCTTGTGCATGTAACAAATACAATTTGATTTGATTGATTTATAGTATAGTATTCAATGTATTGTTTTTTCAGGCATGACTGTAGTATTCACTGTAGTGTTTTTGTGGACTTTACTGTAGTATTCACTGTAGTGTTTTTGTGGACTTTACTGTAGTATTCACTGTAGTGTTTTTGCGGACATGGCTGTAGTATAGTATAGTATTCACTAAGGGTTGGGGAGTAACAGATTACTTTTTTTACTTTTATCTGTTAGGTTACCAGCTAAAATATTGTAATCAGATTACAGATACTTTTGGAAAACTACAAATAGCTGATTACTTCTAGGATGACTTTTAAATTCAGAAAGGATGTTTGTGAAAACATTATTTGATACCTTTCTGTTTTCTCAATGACATTCAAATTGTCATTGAAAAGGCCAAGTTTAAAGTGGAACTGACAGCATCTTAACTACATTGCAGATATGAAACAGACAATCATAATATCAGTCAAAAATATCTAATTCACAGTTTATGCTACAAAACCAACATTATAAAAGGTTTTAAAAATTGGTTCTATTTGACTCAAAATTCCATGACATACAGTAAGGCATTGTTGACAGAATAGATGGATGCAGTTTAATGAACAATACCTTTAATTTAATTTTAATTCAACAATACCTTTCTTGGTAGGCCAAACAATATTGCTATCAGGTTGTAAATCACAGCTGGCCTAACATGGTTTGCTGCCTCCACCCATTAAGGAGTTGAGTTGAGTTTATTTTATTTTTTTACAGTGACAGTGCACATTAATCAACGTTTCAGTAAAAGTGCCGGTTTTAGCCAGCCAGCTAATTTTCAGCTGCAGTCCCTGGACAGGTTATTAAAAACAATTACAATAACAATACAGACAATCAATGAGCAGTGAGCACACGCAGAGCAACATAGGACAAGCAAGACATAGCATGCAAACAGAGCAACATAGCACAAAAAGCAACAAGACAAAATCCATAAAAGCAACAGTGTTTCCACACCTCACAAACTACAGACAACAGACGACATGGAAAGCTTCAATACACAACTAGGGATTATGTTCAGAAGTCTGATTGGCCTTTAGCCATGTCTTCATGTTTTTTGTGAAAGTGTGATAGGTGGTGCAGTTGTGTGTGTCTGATGGCAGTGTATTCCAAACTTGGGAAGCTCTCACAGAGAATGCAGATTGACTAAAGGCTCTTTTCCGTAAGGGAACTATATACGTAGTCACCTCTAATCGCAGACCTTGTGGTTCTGCTGCCATGTGTTTGGGTTTTCTGTTTAACAAAAGTACTGAGTGGAGGGGGAGCCAGACCATCTCGGATATTGAATACAAGACATGCGGCAGTGTATTGCACAAGATTTTTCCAACTCAGGAGCTCATGCTTTCTGAGGATGGAACAGTGATGATGGCTATTGGGCTTCCTATCAAGCACTTTGAGAGCCTGTTTGTAGACAGACTGAATGGATTTTAATGTTGTACAACAAGCTTGAGCCCAACTAGTCAAGCAGTATGTTAAGTGGGGGAGTATCATAGATTTGAAATACAGTTTTGCTACCTCTGTAGTCAAACAATTTCATATAAATCGGAAATTAGCTAGTTTGAATTTGGTTATTTGAGTTACCCTTTTCACCTGCTTTGTAAAAGAGAGGTTGAAATCAAGTATGATGCCAAGGTACGTAAAATCAAATACCACCTGGAGCTTCACCCCTGACACATAGACATCTGGCTCAGTAGCATGAGTTGCCCTCTTTGTGAAGAACATGCAGACAATTATTTTCACATTGAGATGCAAACGAGTCACTGAGCCACTTTGTCACCTGGACCATTACGGTAGTGAGTTCTTGTGCAGCTTGTTGTTTGCTCTTTGCATGTACATATGTATATCACTGTATCATCTACATACATTTGAACTTCAGACCCAGTACAGACAGAAGGCAGATCATTATGTACAGGCTGAACAGGAGGGGCCCTAGTATTGACCCTTGGGGCACGCCCACATCATAGCGTGGGCGACAGCTCATTGCTCACTCTGACATGCTGAGTTCTGCCTTCAAGGTATGATTTCTTCCATCTCAAGTCATCGGGGGAAAAGCTGAACTTGGACAATTTTGTGATGAGAACCTCATGGTTAACAGTATCAAAAGCCTTCCCTATGTCCGGAAACACAGCCCCAACAATGCCCCCTCGGTCCATCTTGGACTTCACATTTTCCAGAAGAAAGCAGTTGGCCGTTTCTGTGGAGTGTTTTGCTCTGAAGCCAAACTGCATGGAGTGTAATGTGAAGGGGCTGTTGTTGAGGTGGGCAATCAGTTGTTCTGCTACACACTTTTCAACAACCTTCGACACCACATGTAGTATACAAATGTGCCTGTAGTTACTCACGTCAGCAGGGTCACCCGATTTAAAGATGGCCATTATTATGGCAGACTTCCAGACCCTTGGAAACACCCCCGGACCAATAGATGTGTTGGTGACCTTAGTAATGGAGCCAATGAGTAACTGTAGTTTTTAAGAAAGGTAGAGTCCAGCCCAAACACATTTTGGCTTTAGAGTTCTTTAGTGAGCTAATCACCTTGTTCACCACTGACTCAGAAACCTCCCTTATGATGAAGACAGGTTGAGTGTCATTCACTAGTACTGAACCCAAGAAACCAGTGGAGGGGTTCTGTGTCAGTACCCTGACAGAGTCAACAAAGTAGGAATTGAAGGCTATTGCTATTTCGACTGCATCCTTTGTTAGATTGTCATTCACCATGATTCCTAGTCTTTTTGCAGTGTTACTATGGTCTTTCCCAGTTAACTCTTTTAGATTCTCCCAGATCAATTTAGAATTACCCTTTGCTTCACCAATTATGTTAATAAAAAAGTTTGCCTTGGTCTATCTGATTTCTTTCATCACCTTATTTCTCAACATAGTAAACTTATGTCTGTCCTGCTCTAATTTGGACTTCAGAGATGTTTTTAGAGCATGATATCGTTCTTTCATCAGTTTCCAGATTTCTCCATTTAGCCAAGGAAGAGTGCTCTTTTGGCCAGGATGCACTCTTTCAGTTTCAATGACTCAATATTTGTCAATACAATCAAACTAACAAGGGCAATGGTCACAAGTCAGTCATATTGTGGCTAATAGGCTAGGGTATTTATTTATGTAGATATTTATTTAGCAAGCTAAAAACACGGAGCCTAACGTTAGCTAGCTAGCTGCTGATTTCATGTCATTGATTGGAGACATGAGTGAGAAACCGACTTTTCCCCTTCATCGCTTTTCGGTGTCTACAGCTAGACATACTGGTGTCATTTGGTTAGCTAGCAAGAAATGTGAATCGCTTTGCTAACTAGCTAGCTATTCTGAACATGAACAACTGTTATCCACAGATTGACAACTAAGAGATATTCTATCAAATACATTTGGCATCGATCAAATACGCGGACAGGCAGGCAAGTTCCAATTTTGTCAAAACGTGGTTGGGAGAAGCATGCATTGACAGGCAAGCTGCAGTAGCAGGCTACTATTCCCCATTGTTTATCAGTGCTTTTTGACGGCCAACTAGCTGAATTAGCTTGAGGGTTTATCTAATGTTCCCTTGTTAGATATTTGCTCATCTCGCTCTGGCTAGCGTTAGTTGTCAATCTTGTTGTTGTTGATGTGCATAGGCATCTGAGGGCGAGAGGGCCTACTTTTTCACGGTTGTTTGATCAATAGGACAGGGAAGTTCCCAAATGTATGAGGACTCCCGTGGTATTTACATCTTTCCAGATATCCATTCAGGTGTATTTTGTGGCTTTTGGCCAATGCATTCTAATGATCTAAAGTCGCGCTTTTACTACTTCCTGTAAATACCCAGTTCAAACTGAATGATGGCAGGCCCGTGTGGCAAATGGCTTATTTGCATATAGGCCTACTGTAGCTCTGAATAACTATGGTGCATCGGTCTGCATTGACTCCGGTCCAAGATGAGCATGTGTTTTTATTAGGTTTTATTTACTGCAGTGTCTATTAATTGTCCAAATACATGGCCGCTTTCCCACTCTACATTGCTATAGAATTTTCACAAATGCTTTACTATACTTCATTCCCAAACATTCTATGAATTTATAAAAAGGAGAAAATGACCATATTTAAGTGCTTGCTTGTCCGAAATATTTTTTTGAAGGTGTCATTCTTCCTGGGGGTGTATACTGTATGTAGCAGGAGCAGTTGTCACCTGCATGTGTTTGTGTGAAGTTCGTCAAAATATTAGAATCTCATTCTAAAGGGAATAAATTCCAAGATGTTACATCTCTATTCAAGGCTCTTATGCGTTCTTACGCCCTCTCCTGGCACAAGATGGTATTGGTCTGGTGTCAAGTTCACAGTTGCCGACATATTTGGGTTCCCTTCCATTATGGCAAAGACGGTATGTAGAAAGTTGAGCTCTGCTCCTTTTTGTGATATAACATGTCATAATAGTCTAGTCCAACTGCATAAAATGTCTTATGAATGTACTGTATATGGATCAAGCTGTGTGGAGATCAGACTATCTCAGATATTTAATATCTCAATATCTTGATGTATCGGGATTCTAGCTAATTACTTGGCACTAAATGAACGTTCTGATTGTTTACTTTGCTAGCTAATGAGGCGTGTAATGGCTAAGGTTACCACCAGCATTAAGACAAAGTTGTGACTGTACAAAATACTTTGAAGTATTTGTAGTTAATCATATCAGTAATGTTAGTTCATCATATCAGAGCTGTAGCTCCGCCCACCGGTGAAGTGGAGCAGAGCATGCTGGGCGATATCCAGCTGAGAAAAGATCAGCTCAAAAGAAGTCAAATGAGAGAAAGTTCCAGCCATCCTTGTGTTTTCCACCAGTTAGCTTTCATTGTGTTAGCCAAGACCAGTGTGCATCCTTGTTGATATTAGCCAGACCACTAAGTGCCTTAGCCCATCCATACAACATACAGTGTGCGGTGCTGTTCCATACCTGTGCATCTTCAGCATTATTAAACCACCTCAACTGGAATCCTACCTGTCTGCTATCTGTGCCCTTACCAACACACTGGAGTGAACACATCAAGTAAAACCTAACCTAAAGAATATACAGTCCACCAGAATATACAGTAAAATTATACGATCACGTTTTGTTATTATAATCATATTTGCCCTTTCATTTGTAATTATGGCAAAGACAGAGCTGGAGGAATGTAAATTCATGATCGCCTGATTCTAACTTGAACACCTATGTTGTGTGTTTTATTGCAAGACTACAGTAAACGGGGCACTCACCTGAACCCGATGATCCTGTCTGTGTGTATCAGTCCTGCAAAGTAGCGATAGTCAAGAATCAAGGGGTTACATACATGAACAGATTTTAATATGATTTCATGTTCCTGAAACGCTTCAGTTCCACTTTAAGTTTCTTCCGTCTGAGCGAGTCTGACCACAAGTCAGAGACCACTATGATGACATACCAATGTGTTTGATGGATCGCAGGAAAAGGGTTTTGTAGGCTTGTCCAAGCTAGGTCTTCCAATGTTGCGACTGCTGTCGGCATCCAAAGATTATCTAACTTGAATAAATGCTTGGAGGTAAGGACAACAGCAGAGGTGTAGCCTACGGGCAATACGGATGGTTATCACTTATTATATCTAGGCTACATAGCGTATTGATGTGAATAACACTGCTGCTCTCTCATTTAGCTATTTGCGTTTTACGGATTGTGGTTGTTGTGGATGGCTGTTCACAATGTAAATGTGTCATTTAACCCAATAATGGTTGAATTGAAGAAGTTTAAACTGCCGATCAATCAGGTACAGCAAGTGGATTTGGGAATGTCAATAGATTAAAAAAAAGATAGCCCCTCAGTTTTGCATAAAAGCACCCTCCCTAACCATGAGGATTATTTATTTTTGATAGATTCAGTTAGATTCAAATTAAGATCATTCACAGCCTTAAGATTTTTGGTATAAGATCTTTACACCGAGGTAGGTTATAGTATCTTTTTCAGAGATGTTACAATCTGCTGGATTGACAGCTCCTTTCAGAAGAAACATCTCACATTTGGAAAGATTTAATACCAAATAATAATAATAATGCCAGATTTTGGAGAACTGCTTCACAACATCCAATGCTAATCTATTTAGTGACACATTTTAAAAAAAAGTGAGGGGTCATACGCCAGTTGGGATATCTCTTTTGCCTGGAATGTAATGCCTTCAATTTGACTTTGATAAATTAATGAGCATAACATTTGAGATACCAACAAAAATAAAAAAGGTGAGATTGAACAACCTTGTCATATACCTTTGCAAATGTTAAACCTTGAGGATGTTCTATGACAGAGTTTGATTCAGCTATTGCCACCATTATACAGAGTTCTATCTATCAACAACAAAAGATACCAAACTTAAAATGCTTAAGACAATCAAAGATAAAATTGTGACATACGGTATCAAATGCTTTCTGAAAATCCAAAAATAAGATAACAGGGAAGTCATCCAATAGATCACAATACTCAACCAAATCTAACACCAGCCTCAGATTATTATATATTTGTCTCCCTTTCATTAAACCTTGATTGACATACATCAATCAGATCATTCAAGCACAACTTTAACCTTTTCACAAATATTGAAGCTCTAATTTTGTAGTTGTTATTTAGGAGTGTGACTGGACACCAAATATCAATAATTAAGAGATCCTTGTGTGGTATAGGTATAAGAGTAATAACCCCTTGCTTCAGAGAGGCAGGTAGTTCTCCCTTCTTCATAGCCTCAAAGGTTTCAAGGAAAAATGTTGCTATTTCTTCAGAGAAGGTTTTGTCAAATTCAGAGGTTAATCCATCACAACCTGGAGATTTGTTATTTTGTAATTGGGCAACCCCATATTGGATGTCCATAATGTCCATAAACAAGTCTGATTGAATTCTCCACTAACCAAGTTATCATTCTCTATGCAGTGGCTTGCGAAAGTAATCACCCCCTTGGCATTTTCCTGTTTTGTTGCCTTACAACCTGGAATTAAAATAGATTTTTGGGGGGTTTGTATCATTTGATTTACACAACATGCCTACCACTTTGAAGATGCAAAACATTTTTTATTGTGAAACAAACAAGAAATGAGACAGAAAAGCAGAAAACTTGAGCGTGCATAACTATTCACCCCCCCTCCCCCCAGTCAATACTTTGTAGAGCCACCTTTTGCAGCAATTACAGCTGCAAGTCTCTTGGGGTATGTCTCTATAAGCTTGGCACATCTAGTCTCTGGTATTTTTACCCATTCTTCAAGGCAAAACTGTTCCAGCTCCTTCAAGTTGGATGGGTTCAGCTGGTGTAGAGCAATCTTTAACTCAATTGGATTGAGGTCTGGGATTTGACTAGGCCATTCCAAGACATTTAAATGTTTCTCCTTAAACCACTCGAGTGTTTCTTTAGCAGTATGCTTAGGGTCATTGTCCTGCTGGAAGGTGAACCTACATCCCAGTCTCAAATCTGATGATCTTCATCAGATGCCACTCCTAGGACATTGTTATACAATACATGCATGTTTTGTTCAATCAAGTTCATATTTATATAAAAAAACAGCTTTTTACATTAGCATGTGATGTTCAGAACTAGCATACCCACCACAAATTTCCGGTGAATTTACTAAATTACTCATGAATAACGTTCACAAAATACATAACAATTATTTTAAGAATTATAGATACAGAACTCCTTTATGCAATCGCGGTGTCAGATTTTAAAAAAGCTTTTCGGCGAAAGCACATTTTGCAATATTCTGAGTACATAGCCCGGCCATCACGGCTAGCTATTTTGACACCCACCAAGTTTGGGGCTCACCAAACTCAGATTTACTATAAGAAAAATTGGATTACCTTTGCTGTTCTTCATCAGAATACACTCCCAGGACTTCTACTTCAACAACAAATGTTGTTTTGGTTCCAAATAATCCATAGTTATATTCAAATAGCTCCGTTTTGTTTGTGCGTTCAGGTCAGTATCCAAAGGGTGATGCGCGAGCGCATTTCGTGACAATAAATGTCAAAATATTCCATTACCGTACTTCGAAGCATGTCAAACGCTGTTTAAAATAAATTTTTATGCCATTTTTCTCGTAAAATAGCGATAATATTCCAACCGGACAACGTTGTATTCATTCAAAGGCTGAAAGAAAAAAATTTTAATTCCCGTGCAGGCGCATCTCAGTCTCACTGTCCCCAGGCTGACCCCTCACAAACTCTCCTGCTGTTCTTCACCCAGAGACAGCAGACACCCCATTCCACTTTCTGGCGGCTTTAGAGAGTCAATGGAAGCCTTAGAAAATGTCACGTTACAGCACAGATGCTGTATTTTCGATAGAGATGCAACAGAAGGACAACAAATTGTCAGACAGGGCCCTTCCTGTGTGGAATCTTCTCAGGTTTTGGCCTGCCATATGAGTTCTGTTATACTCACAGACACCATTCAAACAGTTTTATAAACTTTAGAGTGTTTTCTATCAAAATGTGCTAATTATATGCATATTCTCGTTTCTGGGCAAGAGTAGTAACCAGTTTAAATCGGGTACGTTTTTTATCCGGCCGTGCAAATACTGCCCCCTAGCCCCAACAGGTTTTAACTTTAAACAAAACATTAGGAAATGCAGCTGGCTACATTGTTTCTATTATTGGCCAAAACATTAGAAATATGATGACCATACATGCATCGTTTTTTAAATAAAATACCTTGTGCTGTGCTTTTTCATTGTAAGCCCTTTTACGTGTGTGGCTGCCAGAAAAATTGTGTTGCACTTCTGTTGTCACCTGATGAAAATTAAGCTATTTTCTGCCGAATGTGTTGCACTAATGTATTTTCTGTGAAGGAAAACTGTAGTTGCATGTCCCTGATCACTCTACTGAAGTGAAAATACACTTGACTTTCAATATAAAATGTGACCCCTGTCAAAACAC
Source organism: Salmo trutta (assembly GCF_901001165.1). Taxonomy (NCBI): domain Eukaryota; kingdom Metazoa; phylum Chordata; class Actinopteri; order Salmoniformes; family Salmonidae; genus Salmo; species Salmo trutta. Next base: position 5,214,864 of record NC_042961.1, on the reverse strand, counting down.
AGCTGGACTCACCTGCTCCCGCTTTCTCCCGTTGTGCTATTTACAAGCACACACTTGACTGGCTCAACTGTTCTGGGGAACTATGTAAGCTTCATAATGTAAAATAATGTGCCAGGTGAAATGAAGAACGCAATCTGCTTTATCTCCTAACGCATTACACAAGTTGACTTGAGGTATTTACTTAAAAATGTGCTACAAATATGTTTTTGCAGACTTTACCGCAGTAGATTTACTGTGGTGTTTGCGGACATGGCTGTAGTATTTACGGTTGTTTTTGCAGACATAACAGTAGTATATTGCAGTATCCCCTGCCGACTAGGGGTTAGCTATAACTACCAGACTACGCTAGTTACTGTTTAATGAGGGGAACACCTCAACCAGAACTTAAGACACAGGTTCATGACAGGCCACCTATTGAGTTAGGTCAACAGGACTGAGCAATGTTTGGAGTGTGATCGATTGTACTGAAGGTTATGTGTTGAGTTTGACCATCAATAAGTTTATATTCAAGTAATTAAATGTAAAGCCATTGCAATAAAGTATTTTTTTTCAGTTGGTTTGTTTGGGTAGGCTTTGCTGGTTTGAGGTCCAGGTAGTTTATTGGCAGCATCCTCCAGTAAACTTGTAAGGAGGGTTGTATAAAGGGGACCAAGGCGCAGCGTGTAGAGTGCTCATATTTACTTTTAATGGATATACTTTTTAACAAAACAACAACACGACCGACAACAGTTCGGTGAACTACACTACCGTAAATTCCAGACTATAAGCCGCAACTTTTTTCCCACGCTTTGAGCTTCGTGGCTTAAACAATGACGCGGCTAATATGGATTTTTCCCGCTTTCAATAAAAAAATAAATAAAAAAAAACACATTCTGTGACGTGCTCAGTTTGTTGGCGGCATGAAGCTTTCATTAGAGCAATGAAATTGCCGAACGGGTTAAGGTCAAACAACTTTTTTGTTTACTGTTTAGATTAAATCGAGCGCTCTCAAACTTCCCATCATTCTGATTACGGTAGTCATTTTGTCACCCTCATCATGGCAAAGACACGGAGAAATGCATATGATGCAGCTTTCAAGTTGAAGGCGATTGATTTGGCTGTTGGAAAAGGAAATAGAGCTGCTGCTTGGTCTTAATGAGTCGATGATAAGACGTTGGAAACAGCAGCGTGAGGAATTGACTCAGTGCAAAAAGACAACTAAAGCTTACTGCTCATTTTTGTTTTGTTAAAAGCCGTGTTTCGTTAAAGCCTATTTATTTTTGTTACAAGCCGTGTTTCGTTAAAGCCTATTTATTTTTGTTACAAGCCGTGTTTCGTTAAAGCCTATTTATTTTTGTTACAAGCCGTGTTTCGTTAAAGCCTGTGTGTAAAGTTAATTTGTTTCAATGTACCGGTAGGCACCTGCGGCTTATAGACATGTGCGGCTTATTTATGTTCAAAATAATATATATTTTTTAAATTCAGTGGGTGCGGCTTATATTCAGGTGCGCTTAATAGTCCGGAAATTACGGTAAACAGAAAACAACTACCCACAAAACCCAGGAAGAAAAACCCCTACTTAAATATGACCTCTAATTAGAGGCAACGAGATTCAGCTGCCTCCAATTAGAGATTAACCCAAACAATCCCAACATAGAAATAGAAAAACTAGAACTTAAACATAGAAATATAAAACATAGAAAACTCCAAAACACCCCCTGTCACGCCCTGACCAACTCTACTATAGAAAATGACATCTTACTAGGGTCAGGACGTGACAGTACCCCCCTCAAAGGTGCAGACTCTGAATGCAACAAAAAAACAAAAAAAACTAAAACAAAAGGGAGGGTAGACAACAGTCTATGGCGGCTCATATGCAACACCCAGAACCTTCCTCTCTTCTCCCGATCCTCCAGCAACGGAGGTGGCTCTGGCTCAGGGCGAAACCTCCATTCCGCCCTTAGATTCCTCTGCTTCTGTAACATAAGCCTGTAGATCATTATTGGAGGAATCGGATTGTAGATCCTTACCGGAATCACTGTGCTGTAGACCACTACTGGAGGTTCCGACCTCCAATCCGCCGCTGGAGGATCTGGGCTGCAGACCGCCGCTGAAGGCTCTTGGCTGCAGACCACCGCTGAAGGCTCTGGGCTGCAGACCACCGCTGAAGGCTCTGGGCTGCAGACCACCGCTGAAGGCTCTGGGCTGCAGGCGCACTGGAGGCCTGATGCGTGGGACTGGCATAGGAGGCGCCAGACTAGTAACACGCACCTCAGGGTGAGTGTGGGGATCAGGCACAGGACGTACTGGGCTATGGAGGCGCACTGGAGGGAGAGTGCGAGGAGCAGGCACAGGATGTACTGGGCTATGGAGGCGCACTGAAGGAATAGTACGAAGAGCAGGAATCGGAGACGCACTAAGGGCCGAGTGCTCACAGCAGGTACTGGCTGTACCGGGTTATGGATGCGTACTGGAGGAATAGTGCGAGGAGCAGGAATCGGTCTCACCGGACTGGGGAGACGCACTAAGGGCCGAGTGCTCACAGCAGGCACTGGCTGTACCGGGTTATGGCTGCATACTGGAAGAATAGTGCGAGGAGCAGGAATCGTTCTCACCGGACTGGGGAGACGCACTAAGGGCCGAGTGCTCACAGCTGGCACTGGCTGTACCGGGTTATAGATGCGCACAGATAGGAGAGTGCGAGGAGCAGGCACAGGACGTACTGGACTATGGAGGCGCACTGGAGGGAGAGTGCGAGGAGCAGGGACGTACCGGGCTATGTAGGCGAACTGGGGACCTGGCATGTTGAGCAGGCCTACTCCTTCCGGATTCAATGACCATCTTCGCCCTACACCGGCGAGGAGCTTGCACCGACCGCACCGGGCTGTGAGTGCGTATGGGCGATATAGTGCGCACCACACCGGAACTCATCGCTCACTCCTCTGCACGCCCGCTCCGCCGTGCTCTTTCTGCCAGTACTTCCCTTCAGAATCTCGCGTCGAGCTCCGTGCTCGACTCCTGTACTGACTTCTGTCTGCTTCACGGCTCTCTCCGATAGGCACGGGAAGTTTGATCAGGGCTCCCCCCTGATGTTGACAAACTCCCCTTATGCCTCCCCAAAAAATGTATGGGGCTGCCTCTCCACCTTGATTATAGGTGGATATAGCGCTTCGTAGTAATGTCACTCCCTCTTGGCTTCCCTAGCTCCTCCTTCGGGCGACGATACTCCCCAGCCTGCCCCCAGGGTCCTTTACCATCTAATATCTCCTCCCAAGTCCATCTTTCCTGCTGCTCCATTCCACGCTGCTTGGTCCTTTGACGGTGGGGGATTCTGTCATGTGGGTCATATAAAGAGGACCAAGACGCAGCGTGTAGAGTGCTCATATTTACTTTTAATGGATATACTTTTTAACAAAACGACCGACAACAGTTCCGTTAGGTGAACTACACTAAACAGAAAACAACTACCCACAAAACCCAGGAAGAAAAACGCCTACTTAAATGTGACCTCTAATTAGAGACAACGAGGTTCAGCTGCCTCCAATTAGAGATCAACCCAAACAATCCCAACATAGAAATAGAAAAACTAGAACTTAAACATAGAAATAGAAAACATAGAGAACCCCAAAACACCCCCTGTCACGCCCTGACCAACTCTACTATAGAAAATTACATCTTACTAGGGTCAGGACGTGACAAAACTGATGGTATTTTTAATTAAAGTCATTTGTATTTCTAAAATACACTACAGTACATGACCAAAAGTATGTGAACACATGCTCATTGAACATCTCATTCCAAAATCATGGGCATTAATATGGAGTTGTTCCCTCCTTTTCTGGTAAAACAGCCTCCACTCTTCTGTGAAGGCTTTCCACTAGATGTTGGAACACTCCTGTGGGGACTTGCTTCCATTCAGCCACAAGCAGTGCTTAAAAGTGAGGTGCCGGAACAGGATCCGGCACCTCACAGTTTTGGACCGTTTCGTTCCGGAACCTATTTGCAAGGATCCAGTACCTCTCGAGGCATGAAACACAATGTTCGGTGTTTTCAATGTAAAAACTAGAATAAAAGCGTTCAGAGTTCATTTGAGTTGCCTCTCTGTAATTCTTCTGCCCCCTAAAAAAACGTAGCCTAATGTGAAAATGTAGATTCTCAGTCTGCCCCTGATATTTTAACCTGTTTGGGATAGGGGGCAGTATTTTCACGGCCGGATAAAAAACGTACCCAATTTAATCTGGTTATTACTCCTGCCCAGGAACTAGAATATGCATATAATTAGTAGATTTGGATAGAAAACACCCTAAAGTTTCTAAAACTGTTTGAATGGTGTCTGTGAGTATAACAGAACTCATATGGCAGGCCAAAACCTGAGAAGATTCTATATGGTTAATGCCCTGTCTGACCATTTCTTGTCCTTCTATAGCTTCTTTATCGAAAATAAATCTCTGCTGTAACATGACATTTTCTAAGGCTTTCATTGGCTCTAGGAAGGCGCCAGAATGTGGAATGATAGCTCTGCAGTCTCTGGGCGAAAAACAGCAGGGGTTTTGGTGAGTGGTCTTTCTGAGGACAATGGCACGCGCATGCATGTGACAACTCCATGTTTTTCTTTCAGTGTTTCAACGGATACAACGTCTCCCGGTTGGAGTATTATCGCTATTTTACGAGAAAAATCGCATAAAAATTGATTTTAAACAGCGTTTGACATGCTTCGAAGTACGGTAATGGAATATTTTGAATTTTTTTGTCACGAAACGCGTCACCCTTCAGATAGTGTCTTGAACGCACGAACAAAACAGAGGATATTTGAACATAACTATGGATTATTTTGAACCAAACCAACATTTGTTATTGAAGTAGAAGTCCTGGGAGTGCATTCTGACGAAGAACAGCAAAGGTAATCACATTTTTCTAATAGTAAATCGGAGTTTGGTGAGGGCCAAACTTGGTGGGTGTCAAAATAGCTAGCCCGTGATGGCTGGGCTATCTACTCAGAATATTGCAAAATGTGCTTTAGCCGAAAAGCTATTTTAAAATCGGACATAGCGATTGCATAAAGGAGTTCTGTATCTATAATTCTTAAAATAATTGTTATGTTTTTTGTGAACGTTTATCGTGAGTAATTTAGTAAATTCACCGGAAGTTTGCGGTGGGTATGCTAGTTCTGAACGTCACATGCTAATGTAAAAAGCTGGTTTTTGATATAAATATGAACTTGATTGAACAAAACATGCATGTATTGTATAACATAATGTCCTAGGCATGTCATCTGATGAAGATCATCAAAGGTTAGTGCTGCATTTAGCTGTGGTTTGGGTTTATGTGACATTATATGCTAGCTTGAAAAATGGGTGTCTGATTATTTCTGGCTGGGTACTCTGCTGACATAATCTAATGTTTTGCTTTCGTTGTAAAGCCTTTTTGAAATCGGACAGTGTGGTTAGATTAACGAGAGTCTTGTCTTTAAAATGGTGTAAAATAGTCATATGTTTGAGAATTTGAAGTAATAGCATTTCTAAGGTATTTGAATAACGCGCCACAGGATTCCACTGGCTGTTACGTAGTTGGGACGATTTCGTCCCACCTACCCTAGAGAGGCTAAGCAAATATGATGTCTGTCTACAAGAGCATGTTAGTGATTGCATTGAGAAGAGCAAGAAGCAGATGGGAAGTAAAGGGTCCTTGGTAACTATGATGTCCAAAACAGTAGCAAATAAAGTAATTGAAGTCATCAGAATGTTGATTCAGCAGACAATTGCTGTTGAAGTGAGAAAGGCAGGGATGTTCTCAATACAAATGGACACAACACAGGATTTAACATCCAAAGACCAGTGTGCAGTAGTTCTGCGATGTGTCACTGCTGTTGTCCACGAGAGACTCATTGCGGTCATTGACTGTGTGTCATCAACTGGACAGTACTTTGTGGACCTTGTGAAACAGACCCTTGAGAAGATGGACATAGGTATCAATCATTGTGTTGGTAATGCAACAGACGGAGCAGCTAATATGCAGGGACAATACAGGGGCTTCTCTGCATTGCTCACAGGAGTCTCCTAACCAAGTACACATATGGTGTACTCACATGTCCTCAACCTTGTGCTTACTGACACCACTGGGGTTGTTGTGGCAAGTGAATCCCTTTTCTCACTACTGAATGACATTGCAGTGTTCGTTCGAGATTCCTACAAGCGCATGAAGCTATGAGAGGAAAACAGTGAGGACAGGAGACACAGACGGCTTGATGTAATCGGTGAAACACGCTGGTGGGCCAAAGACGAGGCCTCAAGGGAAGTATTTGGATGCTTTGCAAAGCCTGACGGTGCACTTTACACGGATGTGGTCATCACTATGGAAAGAATTGAAAAGGATGTGACCATAAAACCTGCCATCCGAAGCAAGGCCCAAGGGTGCAAGGATGCTCTCCTAAAGTATGAAAGCATACCTACAGCAAGGTTTTTCTCAGCATTTTTGAGCAGACGTCCCCTATCTCTAAATACTTGCAAACAAGTGGAATGGATATCGTAACAGCACAGCACTTGGTGACGGTATGCCCGAGACTTTGAGGGTGTGAAGAGAGCAGCAGACGACATTGTTGAGTGGGTCAATAGCATTCTGGAGGAGCAGCAGGACTGTGATGCCGAAGCTCAGACTGCTCTCCCAGAGAAGAGAACAAAAAAAAGAAGAGAACCAGGTGAGTTGGCAGAAGACGAGCCCATTGCTAATGCAGACATGGATTACAAAATCAAGATGCACAATGTGGTACTGGACACTGTTGTTGAAAGTATTCACTGTCATTATGCAGCAAATGCAGTGCTGTGTGCAGATGTCTCCTGCATGAATCCGAAGTATTATTCTGAGATCAGAGAAAAGGGCCTTCCAAAGACAGCCGTGAAGGAGCTCAGCAAATGCTTACTGGAATTTGATGAGCATGCCACTGTTGAGGCATTGCAGGCTGAACTGATCAGCCTTGCACAACAGTGGGAAAGACTGAAACTGTCAGCATTGGAGGAGTACCACACCAAGGCCGCCCCAACCAGTGATGAATCAGGGGAAGGCTTTGAGGATCCTGAAGAAAGTGTGGAGTTAGTGAGCAGAAGTTTTTCCACATGTATAACTGCCTGATATGCTGCTATCTTTTTCTGTCTCATTACAATCAGCTCACGGATGCGTGTCACATCATTGGTTTGGGCTACAAGTTCCTCCTCACCCGATCCATCACTCAGGTGGCTTGTGAGAAGACCTTCTCCACTCTGAAATTCCTGAAGAACCGCCTAAGAACCTCCCTCACTCAAGAGAACCTTGAAGCGTTCCTTTTGATGGCAGAGAAGGAGATTCTTATGGGACTTGACAAAGATGACATCATTGACAATATGGCGGAGAGCAGTGAGTTACTGTGCCGCCTACTGGTTTACTAGTGGTAACTACTTCCTGGTTACTCTGAAGTAGCTATGACTCTTCTTAACAGGCTGACAAGGGTGAAAGAACATGTGCTGTGAGTTAAAGCTTTTGTACAGAGACATGTTTTTTGGACATTCGTATTATACTTGCAGTTATGTAGCCAATGTTCAATTTCATGTTGATTTTAGTGCTGTTTGCTTTATGGACACCAGTGAGTGAACATTGTAATCTACATTTGTTTTGTAGAGGAGTGCTTTTTTGACTTTTGTATTATACTTACTTATATTGTTGTAGCTTATGTTCAAGTTCAGTGAATGTGTGTGTGTGAAATTTTTGATACTTTTGATATGCTTGATGCTTGAATATAAAGATAATCATTTGAACATTTGAGCTAACTCTGTATATCTCATTCACTTTTTAAAAAGTGTAGGCTAATTGTTTTGTGTGTCTAGCCTTGTTCATTTGTATATGCTATGATTGGTGTATTCCTAGTAAGTTTTTGAGGATGCACCCATAGCCATACCATACCTTGAAAACTCAGTGTTCAGATAGGCTACTTGTTGGTCAGAATTATTTCATTATTGTTTCAGTCCGCCCCTGCTGACATACAAAACATGTTGGGACTGTATGAACAGTAAACTAATGAAACAAATGCCAAAAGTTCATTTTTGAGTGATATTCCCCTTTTAAGTATCAAAAGTGAAAACATAAATAATTTTAAATTCACTAGATTATCAAACCAGATGGCACATTTTTTTAATTTGCAGATAGCCAGGGGCACACTCCAACACTCAGACGTCATTTACAAACGAAGCATGTGTGTTTAGTGAGTCTGCCTGGTCAGAGGCCGTAGGGATGACCACGTGCATGTACTTGACAAATTTCCTGTCCAGCTAAGCATTCAAAATGTAAAAAAAGTACTTTTGGGTGTCAGGTAAAATGTATGGAGGAAAACGTACATTCTTTTCTTTAGAAATGTTGTGAATTAAAATTAAAAGTTGTCAAAAATACAAGTAGTAAAGTACAAAACCCCCCCCAAAAAATACTTAAGTAGTACTTTAAAGTACTTTTACTTAAGTACTTTACACCACTGTGGTTACCTGTTTATTATTTTCTACCTTCAGAAGTACAGTATTGTTTATCACAGTTTTTGGTAATCTTGTTTACTTGGCCAGCTGAATCTCTGTGAAAGCACTGTTGTATTTCATAAAGCTAAGACGTCATTTTGGTGTACTCTTGTTAATGTGTGTTATCTGTGTCAAACAAACAAACCTAATCCTCTGTTGACCTAACTCAATAGGTGGCCTGTCACAAACCTGTGTGTCTTATGTTTTGGTTGAGGTGTTCCCCTCATTAAACAGTAACTTGGTAGTCGGCAGATGTTACTACAATATAATACAGTCATGTCCGCAAAGCACTATAGTGAATACTACAGTAAATTCCACAAAAGCACTACAATGAATACCATACTATATAAATATACTGTACTACAGTATTTAGACCGTATCATTTTATTCATGTGGGATGTTCCTATAAAGGGCTGTGAACAGTGTAATCAATCTTAATCATACAAAAGTTGTTTTATACTGCAGAAACAAAGTGATTGAATTCCAACCTAAATGTGTTTTGTGTTGATGTATCCACAGGGAGGCATGTGTCTGTGCAGACAGGAGGCTCCATCACCTTCCCATGTAGCTATGATCTGAATCACATCAACCATGTGAAATACTGGTGTGCAGGATTAGGTTGGGATGTATGTTCTTATGTAGTACGCACTGACCATCCTAAGAGCAGTGGTAAGACCTCAATCTCTGATGACATCAACAAGAGAATCTTCACTGTGACCATGACTGACCTGACGTCATGGGACTATGGGAATTACAGGTGTGTTGTGGAGATCAATAGAGGACCAGATATCATGATACAATGGTTCTACCTATCTGTCACTCCAGGTAAGATCCCTTCACTTTTCATATCTAGTAAAGTAGAATGAATAGTGCTCAGAAATGTCCTATGGAGTGTCCTGTAACCTGCAATGTCAAATACTAAATAATGACCTAATTATAGATAGCCTACTACAACAAATGAAATGAGAAATGTGTAAACACTCTGAAATTCATAGACAGAGCTATAATGTACATGTAGGTAAAACAAGATTATAAGCTCAGCAAAAAAATAATGTCCCTTTTTCAGGACCGTCTTTCAAAGATAATTCGTAAAAATCCAAATAACTTTACAGATCTTCATTGTAAAGGGTTTAAACACTGTTTCCCGTGCTTGTTCAATGAACCATAAAAAATGAATGAACATGCACCTGTGGAACGGTCGTTAAGACACTAACAGCTTACAGACGGTAGGCAATTAAGGTCAAGTTATGAAAACTTAGAAAACTAAAGAGGCGTTTCTATGGACTCTGAAAAACACCAAAAGAAAGATGCCCAGGGTCCCTGCTCATCTGCGTGAATGTGCCTTAGGTATGCTGCAAGGAGGCATGAGGACTGCAGATGTGGCGAGGGTAATAAATTGCAATGCCCGTACTGTGAGACGCCTAAGACAGCGCTACAGGGAGACATGACGGACAGCTGATCGTCCTCGCAGTGGCAGACCACGTGTAACAACACCTGCACAGGATCAGTACATCCGAACATCACACCTGCGGGACAGGTACAGGATGGCAACAACAACTGCCCGAGTTACACCAGGAACGCACACCAGAAACACACAAACCCTCCATCAGTGCTCAGACTGTCCACAATAGGCTGAGAGAGGCTGGACTGAGGGCTTGTAGGCCTGCTGTAAGACAGGTCCTCAACAGACATCACCGGCAACAACGTCGCCTATGGGCACAAACCCACCGTCGCTGGACGAGACAGGACCAGCAAAAAGTGCTCTTCACTGACGAGTCACGGTTTTGTCTAACCAGGGATGATGGTCGAATTCGCGTTTATCGTCAAAGGAATGAGCGTTACACCGAGGCCTGTACTCTGGAGCGGGATCGATTTGGAGGTGGAGGGTCCGTCATGGTCTGGGGCAGTGTGTCACAGCATCATCGGACTGAGCTTGTTGTCATTGCAGGCAATCTCAACTCTGTGCGTTACAGGGAAGACATCCTCCTCCATCATGTGGTACCCTTCCTGCAGGCTCATCCTGACATGACCCTTCAGCATGACTGCCACCAGCCATACTGCTCGTTCTGTGCGTGATTTCCTGCAAGACAGGAATGTCAGTGTTCTGCCATGGCCAGCGAAGAGCCCGGATCTCAATCCCATTGAGCACGTCTGGGACCTGTTGGATCGGAGGGTGAGGGCTAGGGCCATTCCCCCCAGAAATGTCCGGGAACTTGCAGGTGCCTTGGTGGAAGAGTGGGGTAACATCTCATAGTAAGAACTGACAAATCTGGTGCAGTCCATGAGGAGGAGATGCACTGCAGTAAATAATACAGCTACTTTTGATTTTGACCCCCCTTTGTTCAGGGACACCTTTTTCCATTTCTCATAGTCACATGTCTGTGGAACTTGTTCAGTTTGTCTCAGTTGTTGACTCTTGTTATGTTCATACAAATATTTACACATGTTAAGTTTGCTGAAAATAAATGCAGTTGACAGTAAGAGGGTGTTTCTTTTTTGGGTCATGATGTAGTAACATCATGTTTGGCCCTGTCCGGGGGTATCATCGGATGGGGCCACAGTGTCTTCTGATCCCTCCTGTCTCAGCCTCCAGTATTTATGCTGCAGTAATTTATGTGCCGGGGGCTAGGGTCAGTCTGTTTCATCTGGAGTAATCTCTTGTCTTATCCGGTGTCCTGTGTGAATTTAAATATGCTCTCTCTAATTCTCTCTTTCTCTCTTTCTTTCTTTCTTTCTCTCGGAGGACCTGAGCCCTAGGACCATGCCTCGGGACTACCTGGCATGATGACTCCTTGCTGTCCCCAGTCCACCTGGCCATGCTGCTGCTCCAGTTTTAACTGTTCTGCCTGCGGCTACGGAACCCTGACCTGTTCACCGGACGTGCTTGTTGCACCCTCGACAACTACAATGATTATTATTACTTGACCATGCTGGTCATTTATGAACATTTTAACATCTTGACCATGTTCTGTTATAATATCCACCCGGCACAGCCAGAAGAGGACTGGCCACCCCTCATAGCCTGGTTCCTCTCTAGGTTTCTTCCTAGGTTTTTGGCCGTTCTAGGGAGTTTTTCCTAGGGAGTTTTTCCTAGCCACCGTGCCTCTTTCACATGCATTGCTTGCTGTTTGGGGTTTTAGGCTGGGTTTCTGTACAGCACTTTGAGATTTCAGCTGATATACGAAGGGCTATATAAATAAATTTGATTTGATTTGAGTAACAGAACTAAGCTTGTGAGGAAAGTTGCATTCTTCAAGAATCAATGGCTATATATAATTATTATGAATTTAAAAGACCAAAAATGAATTTACCAATCGCAGGCTGCAGCTTTAAGGAATTTGTAAGGAGCCTGTTGTAAAAGCACTTTTTTCTTCTCTGCATTCTTGTTTTTTACCTGGGTTCAGGTACTCCAGAACTCTATGTGGAACAACAGGAAGTGACTGGAGTAGAAGGAGGGAGTGTCACTGTTTGTTGTTACCATAGTAACACCGGATATATGAAGTGGTGCAGGATGGGTGGTGATTGTGTGAGTGGGTATTCTGGGACTTTAAATGGAATATCAGTGACATTAAACCGGACTTGTGATGCCAACAACAGAAAAGTCTTAACAGTGACTATGAGTGGACTGAAGATGGAGAACATTGACTGGTATTGGTGTAGAGTGGGAGAACTAGAGATGCCTGTTCACATCACTGTCAGTCAACAAACTGCAGAGAAGCTCTAAGATGACCTCAAGTTAGTAGATCAATCACATACTTTATGATCAATATGATTCACTTTGTTTAATCCACTGGTATCATCTGGAACTAATTGTAATATTAACTATGAATGTGATGTTGCTATACAACCTGACTACCTGGTATACCATTAACTTCATTGATGATATTGTTGTTTACCTCACAGCAACCCAAGATCCAACCACTCAACAACCCTCTGCCTCTCCAACTGCTGAGCCTGTTCAGACTGACAACACAAGTCAAGGAGCTGAGGGGAACATGGAGGAAGTCCACCAGAGGTTATTATCACTCATTCAACTGTATTATCCCACATATTGTTAGATACTATGAACACAGAGAAACATTACAATTCCATCATACACTACAACAGTTAATGCTAACCAAACACCCTCCCTAAATGCATATAGAGACTGTTATCACTTCCTCTTGGGTAGAACATCTCTGTGGTTGCCTTGTGAGAAGTAGCAGCAATGTTGGTCTTATTCTCCCTCATTTGCAAAGACAAGTAGAACACCTAAAATAAATAGTCATAATCTCAATAATAATCATATCATCTCTTCATTTGCATTGTCAACTTTCACACATGTGAATAGATCAATAATTGTTCCATTTATCACAACAGTTCATACAGCAAATGATCAATTTATAATGATCTATTTCAATTGTATTATTAATTCAAGTTTTTATATGTAATCCATCAGGTCCATAGATGTGAAAGTCTTACTCATCTCTCTGGGCATGTTGGTGGTGGTGACAGCTGGTATCCTAGTAACATGGAAGATGTGGAGAAAGGATAGTAAGTAGTCATTTTATGTGAATATAAAAAAGGAGAATAGTTTAGAAAAATACTAAATGTATTGATATTATGACCAACAGTATATTTCTTGCCTTTGATTTATCTTGAATGACAGAAAACATTTGGAGTTGTCATGAAGAAATCCATTCAGAGGTATTATTGTACTATAACAAACTCAGAAGTAATTGACATCTCCCTCTCTTTATTCCAGAGGACAATAAGGCCAAGGACCAGACAACTAACAACTCAGTGGTAGGATAAACCTATTTTCTTCAATTATTTTCAACAACCTGCTTTTCTGTTCTAGATCTGGGATCATCTACCAGTTGATTATCAATGAGTTGACATAAAAGGTCCCATGTTCTAACTGAAACCAAGCTCTTATAACACTCAAGATGTTGAAAAATGCTGTTAATAACAGAGAGAACAGGAAATTGTCAGTTCACTAAATATATCTCTGACTGCATCTTATCATTTCACAGTATTACAGCTGATGACTGTTTCTAAACCAATTCTATGAATTCTTGACAAACACATGACATTTTAATATGCATTAGACAGATATGACATATTTTGTTTGCATGTATGTGTAAGAGAGTTTAGCTCCTCTTGTCAGGCATATCGTGGAAACAAACTGTGGTTTAGGTGGTAAATAGACAAGTCCTGTTCTTCTTTGCTATTTATTTCTTTGCAGTCTGCTGACTCTGAGCAGGACATTACATACAGCACAGCGACCCACACCAGAGAAACAGCACCGCAGGTACAAACTGAATAAACTTGGTTTTGGTCTGTGGAGATCTTGGACTAGTACCGATCACTCCATCTTTGCAGTGAGATGTGAGATCTCCTCACATCAACACCATCATTCCAGAAACCCCAGACCCACTCCAATTTGCATACTGCCCTAACAGATCGACAGATGATGCAATCTCTATTGCACTCCACACTGCCCTTTCCCACCTGGACAAAGGAACACCTATGTGATAATGCAATTCATTGACTACAGCTCAGCGTTCAACACCATAGTGCCCTCAAAGTTCATCGATAAGCTGAGGAGCCTAGGACTAAACACCTCCCTCTGCAACTGGATCCTGGACTTCCTGACGGGCCACCCCCCATGTGGTAAGGGTAGGTAACAACACATCCGCCATGCTGATCCTCAACACAGGGGCCCCTCAGGGGTGCGTGCTCAGCCCCCTCCTGTATTGCCTTTTCCCTCATGACTGCACGGCCAGGCACGACTCCACCACCATCATTACATTTTCCGATGACACAACAGTGGTAGGCCTGATCACCGACAACGACGAGACAGCCTATAGGGAGGAGGTCAGAGACCTGGCCGTGTGGTGCCAGGACAACAACCTCTCCCTCAACGTGATCAAGACAAAGGAGATGATTGTGGACTACAGGAAAAAGAGGCTCGAGCACGCCCCCATTCTCATCGAAGGTTCTACAGCTGCACCATCGAGAGCATCCTGACTGGCTGCATCACTGCCTGGTATGGCAACTGCTTGGCCTCCGACTACAACGCACTACAGAGGGTAGTGCGAACAGCCCAGTACATCACTGGAGCCAAGCTTCCTGCCATCCAGTACCTCTATACCAGACGGTGTCAGAGGAAGATCCCTAAAAATTGTCAAAGACTCCAGCCACCCTAGTCATAGACTGTTCTCTCTGCTACCGCATGGCAAGCGGTACCGGCGGGCCAAGTCTAGGTCTAAGAGGCTTCTAAAGAGCTTTTACCCCCAAGCCATAAGACTCCTGAACATCTAATCGAATGGCTACCCAGACCATTTGCATCTTTACACCACTGCTACTCTCTGTAGCTATCATCTATGCATAGTCACCTTAATAATTCCACCTACATGTACATACTACCTCAACTAACCAGTGCCCCCGCACATTGACTCGGTATCGGTACCCCCCTGTATATAATCTCGCTATTGCTATTTTACTGCTGCTCTTTAATTACTTATTACTTTTATGTCTTATTCTTATCCGTATTTTTTGGAAACTGCGTTGTTGGTTAGGGGCTCGTAAGTAAGCATTTCACTGTAAGGTTGTATTCGGGGCAAGTGACTAGTAACATTTGATTTGAGCTGGGGTTCTCTCTCACTCTCTCTCTCCTCCATCTCCGCAGTGATAGCTGGTGTTTTCTCTCTCTCTCAACTTGATTTCAATTCAAGGGCTTTATTGGCATGGGAAACATACTGTATGCTTACATTGCCAAAGCAACTGAAAAAGATAATAAATATAAGTGAAATAAACAATACAAAATCAACAGTGAACATTACGCTAACCTCTCTAGAGTAGGTGGGACGAAATCGTCCCACCTACTCAACAGCCAGTGGAATCCTGTGGCGCGTTATTCAAATACCTTAGAAATGCTATTACTTCAATTTCTCAAACATATGACTATTTTACACCATTTTAAAGACAAGACTCTCGTTAATCTAACCACACTGTCCGATTTCAAAAAGGCTTTACAACGAAAGCAAAACATTAGATTATGTCAGCAGAGTACCCAGCCAGAAATAATCAGACACCAATTTTTCAAGCTAGCATATAATGTCACATAAACCAAAACCACAGCTAAATGCAGCACTAACCTTTGATGATCTTCATCAGATGACATGCCTAGGACATTATGTTATACAATACATGCATGTTTTGTTCAATCAAGTTAATATTTATATCAAAAACCAGCTTTTTACATTAGCATGTGCCGTTCAGAACTAGCATACCCACCGCAAACTTCCGGTGAATTTACTAAATTACTCACGATAAACGTTCACAAAAAACATAACAATTATTTTAAGAATTATAGATACAGAACTCCTTTATGCAATCGCTATGTCCGATTTTAAAATAGCTTTTCGGCAAAAGCACATTTTGCAATATTCTGAGTAGATAGCCCAGCCATCACGGGCTAGCTATTTTGACACCCACCAAGTTTGGCCCTCACCAAACTCCGATTTACTATTAGAAAAATGTGATTACCTTTGCTGTTCTTCGTCAGAATGCACTCCCAGGACTTCTACTTCAATAACAAATGTTGGTTTGGTTCAAAATAATCCATAGTTATGTTCAAATATCCTCTGTTTTGTTCGTGCGTTCAAGACACTATCTGAAGGGTGACGAAGGGTGATGCGCCCGACGCGTTTCGTGACAAAAAAATTCTAAATATTCCATTACCGTACTTCGAAGCATGTCAACCGCTGTTTAAAATCAATTTTTATGCGATTTTTCTCGTAAAAAAGCGATAATATTCCGACCGGGAAACCCTGTTTTCGTTCAAAGACAAAAAAAAAAAAAAAAAATGCATGCGCCCCAGTCTCATTGTTCTCTGATCGACCACTATCCAAATGCGCTACTGTTTTTCAGCCAGGGCCTGCAAAGACATCATTCAACGTTCTGCCGCCTTCTGAGAGCCTATGGGAGCCGTAGGAAGTGTCACGTTACAGCAGAGATCCTCAGTTTTCAATAAAGAGTGTATAGAAGCCCAAGAAATGGTCAGAGAGGGCCTTCCTGTAAGGAATCTTCTCAGGTTTTTGCCTGCCATATGAGTTCTGTTATACTCACAGACACCATTCAAACAGTTTTAGAAACTTTAGGGTGTTTTCTATCCAAAGCCAATAATTATATGCATATTCTAGTTTCTGGGCAGTAGCAATAACCAGATTAAATCGGGTACATTTTTTATCCGGCCGTGCAAATACTGCCCCCTAGCCCTAGAGAGGCTAACAAACGTTACAAAGGAATAAAGACATTTCAAATGTTAAATTATGTATATACAGTTGAAGTCGGAAGTTTACATACACCTTAGGCAAATTTAAACTCAGTTTTTCACAATTCCTGACATTTAATCCTAGTTAGAATTCCCTGTCTTAGGTCAGATAGGATCACCACTTTATTTTAAGAATGTGAAATGTCATAATGTTAGAGAGAATGATTTATTTCAGCTTAAATTTCTTTCATCACATTCCCAGTGGGCCAGATGTTTATATACACTCAATTAGTATTTGGTAGCATTGCCTTTAAATTGTTTAACTTGGGTCAAATGTTTCGAGTAGCCTTCCACAAGGTTCCCACAATAAGTTGGGTGAATTTTGGCCCATTCCTCCTGACAGAGCTGGTATAACTGAGACAGATTTGTAGGCCTCCTTGCTCGCACACGCTTTTTCAGTTCTGCCCACACATTTTCTATAGGATTGCAGTCAGGGCTTTGTGATGGCCACTCCAATACCTTGACTTTGTTGTCCTTAAGCCATTTTGCCACAACTTTGGAAGTATACTTGGGGTCATTGTACATTTTGTAGATCCATTTGCGACCAAGCGTTAACTTCCTGACTGATGTCTTGAGATGTTGCTTCAATATATCCACATCATTTTACTCCCTCATGATGCCATTTATTTTGTGAAGTGCACACGGGGTGATGCTGCCACACCGTGCTTCACGGTTGGGATGGTGTTCATTGGCTTGCAAGCCTCCCCCTTTTTCCTCCAAACATAACAATGGTCATTATGGCCAAACAGTTCTATTTTTGTTTCATCAGACCAGAGGACATTTCTCCACAAAGTATGATCTTTGTCCCCATGTGCAGTTGCAAACCGTAGTCTGGCTTTTTTATGGCGGTTTTGGAGCAGTGGCTTCTTCCTTGCTGAGTGGCCTTTCAGGTTATGTTGATATAGGACTCGTTTTACTGTGGATATAGATACTTTTGTACCTGTTTCCTCCAGCATCTTCAGAAGGTCCTTTGCTGTTGTTCTGGGATTTACAGTGGGGGAAAAAAGTATTTGATCCCCTGTTGATTTTGTACGTTTGCCCACTTACAAAGAACTGATCAGTCAATAATTTTAATAGTAGGTTTATTTGAACAGTGAGAGACAGAATAACAACAAAAAAATCCAGGAAAACGCATGTCAAAAATGTTATAAAATGATTTGCATTGTAATTAGGGAAATAAGTATTTGACACCTCTGCAAAACATGACTTAGTACTTGGTGGCAAAACCCTTGTTGGCAATCACAGAGGTCAGATGTTTCTTGTAGTTGGCCACAAGGTTTGCACACATCTCAGGAGGGATTTTGTCCCACTCCTCTTTGCAGATCTTCTCCAAGTCATTAAGGTTTCGAGGCTGACGTTTGGCAACTCGAACCTTCAGCTCCCTCCACAGATTTTCTATGGGATTAAGGTCTGGAGATTGGCTAGGCCACTCTTCTTCTTGAGCCACTTCTTTGTTGCCTTGGCCGTGTGTTTTGGGTCATTGTCATGCTGGAATACCCATCCACGAACCATTTTCAATGCCCTGGCTGAGGGAAGGAGGTTCTCACCCAAGATTTGACGGTACATGGCCCCGTCCATCGTCCCTTTGATGCGGTGAAGTTGTCCTGTCCCCTTAGCAGAAAAACACCCCCAAAGCATAATGTTTCTACCTCCATGTTTGACAGTGGAGATGGTGTTCTTGGGGTCATAGGCAGCATTCTTCCTCCTCCAAACACGGTGAGTTGAGTTGATGTCAAAGAGCTCCATTTTGGTCTCATCTGACCACAACACTTTCACCAGTTGTCCTCTGAGTCATTCAGATGTTCATTGGCAAACTTCAGACGGGCATGTATATGTGCTTTCTTGAGCAGGGGGACCTTGCGGGCGCTGCAGGATTTCAGTCCTTCATGGCGTAGTGTGTTACCAATTGTTTTCTTGGTGACTATGGTCCCAGCTGCCTTGAGATCATTGACAAGATCCTCCCGTGTAGTTCTGGGCTGATTCCTCACCATTCTCATGGTCATTGCAACTCCACTAGGTGAGATCTTGCATGGAGCCCCAGACCGAGGGATATTGACAGTTCTTTTGTGGTTCTTCCATTTGCGAATAATCGCACCAAATATTGTCACCTTCTCACCAAGCTGCTTGGCAATGGTCTTGTAGCCCATTCCAGCCTTGTGTAGGTCTACAATCTTGTCCCTGACATCCTTGGAGAGCTCTTTGGTCTTGGCCATGGTGGAGAGTTTTTAATCTGATTGATTGATTGCTTCTGTGGACAGGTGTCTTTTTTACAGGTAGCAAGCTGCGGTTAGGAGCACTCCCTTTAAGAGTGTGCTCCTAATCTCAGCTCGTTACCTGTAAAAAAGACACCTGGGAGCCAGAAATCTTTCTGATTGAGAGGGGGTCAAATACTTATTTCCCTCATTAAAATGCAAATCAATTTTTAACATTTCTAACATGCGTTTTTCTGGATATTTTTGTTGTTATTCTGTCTCTCACTGTTCAAATAAACCTACCATTAAAATTATAGACTGATCATTTCTTTGTCAGTGGGCAAACGTACAAAATCAGCAGGGGATGAAATACTTTTTTCCCCACTGTATGTAAAACGTGTATGCAAAAAGTATATGTATAATGTATCTGTAAAATGTTTGTGTATGTATATGTAGCAGAAAAGCTGTATAAAACTAAACGATATTTGTCCTCCGAAGAGGGTGGGGGTGGATGGGGTAAACTTATTTTATTCTCTTCTTTTTCAACCATCTGCTTTTCTGTTCTTGATTTGGGATCATCTACCATTTGACTCCATCGTTACCTCTTCAGTTGATTATCAATGAGTTGACATAAAAGGTCCCATATTCTAACTGAAACCAAGCTCTTATAGCACTCAAGATGTTGAAAAATGCTGTTAAAAAACAGAGAACAGGAAACTGTCAGTTCACAATATATATCTCTGACTGCATCCTGTCATATCACAGTATTACAACTCATGTCTATTTGAAAACTAGTGTTGATACAAATCTGTGCCTTCTTGACAAACACCCAGTGAGCAAAATATGTGTGGAATTTTAATATGCATGAGAGATATATGACATCTGTTGTTTTCATGTATGTGGTAAAGGAGTTTATTTCCTCTTGCCTGGCTTAACGTGGTTGAGTTGGTAAATAGAAAGGTCATGTTTCTCTTTGCAGTCTGCTGATCCTGAGCAGGACATTACATACAGCACAGTGACCCACACCAGAGAAACCGCACAGCAGGTACAAACTGAATAAACTTGGTTTTGGTCTGTGGAGATCTTGGACTAGAACCAATCACTCCATCTATGCTGTGAGCTGGGGTTCTCTCTCTCTCTCTCCTCATCCTCTCTACTCCCTCCTCATCCTCTCTCCTCTATCCTCTCCTCGCTCTCTCTCCTCTCCATCTCTCTCTCTCCATCCTCCATTCTCTCGCTCTCGCATCTCTCAGCTCTCTCTTCAGCTCTCTCTCTCTCTCCCCCATCTCTCTCTCATTCCCTCCTCTCTCCTCTCTCATCTCTCCCATCTCTCTCTCTCTCTCTTCCCCATCTCTCTCTCTCTTCCCATCTCTCTCTCTCTCTCTCTCCCCATCTCTCTCTCTCTCTTCCCATCTCTCTCTCTCTCTCTTCCCATCTCTCTCTCTCTTCCCATCTCTCTGCTCTCTCCTCTCTCTCTCTTCCTCTCTCTCTCTCTCTTCCCATCTCTCTCTCTCTCTCTTCCCATCTCTCTCTCTCTCTCCATCTCTCTCTCTCTCTCTCTCTCTCTCTCTCCCATCTCTCCCATCTCTCCCATCTCTCCCATCTCTGCAGTGTGAGCTGAGTATCTGAAGTTCCTCGACTGTCTCTTCCTATGCATGTAGCCATGTGTTTACCTTCTGTGTTGAACATTTCTTAGAGCCTCCATGACGTGATGTACAGCACTGTGATGCCTGATCAGTTCAGGACAGCACAGAAGGTCAACATATGGCTTCAAGCATCTCGGCTGTTAACAACATTATGGCTGTTACTCATTAAACGTCATAGCCCTGGCAAATGTCCATCAGTTTTAGAAAACAATTGTATTTCCAGTATACTTTTCTGTCTTGGAACAAGCAATAGGTAAATGTACACTATAACAGTATAACAACACGTGTTTGTTATTTGGGCCTCTCTCTATCAGCAGGATCCATTTCCTGAAGCTGATGATGATGTCACATACAGCACTGTTATCCTCCAGCACAAGGCCCAACTAAAAGGACAGACCAAGGTAAAGCTGTTCTACTGATTATCCACAGCTAGTATTATGTTATCAGAAACAACAGTAGGTGATTGTTTCCTCAGTGTTAATATAGTCATGGTTATGTCACCATTATAGCTGTAGGCCTAATATATCACCTTTATGTTACATATCACAATTATAACTGTCTACACTTTTAATTTCACAGAGAACTGTGTTTTTATAGTGTACTCTCCATCATGACAGAACTGTCCCTGTTCACCTCTCTCCCTGTTCCTCCTCTGTAGTCAGCAGAACCAGATGATAATGTGGTCTACAGCTCATTAGCTCTACAGGTGACCACACAGGTCAGTGTTGGTTATACAAGGTTATATGATGAGTAAATTGAACCTTGAGATTGTAAAAATAATTTAAAAAAAATAATAATTTGCGGTTGGAAACAAGCAAGCAACTAGTGCGATGTTTGAAATAAAGGTATGAATAAACATTACTATTGTTTGGTTTTATAGTTGGATAACACTAGTAAATTTGAGCAGGAAAGTTAGGTATTCTGGACATTATAATCTGTTTCCATTATGTGGTACAGTGTCTAGTAATATGAGTAGAATGAATTAAGTATTGACTAACAAGATGATAAGACAACAGCAACTTTTTGAAGGTTCTACAGTGGTTAACCAATAGTTTTGTATTATACTAAACTAATGACACAGGTTAAAATGATAAGATTACTGGAAAGAGCCTCTGGGATTTAATTTGGATGGACCTTTTTCCATTCAGTTTTAAACTGGGTATACAGGAAGATGGAAATGTTTTGAAATGTATCTAAATGGTTTCTGAAGGACAGGGACAGAGAAGGGAGAGGAAACAATTAATGGTGTCAAATGCCCTGAATCCTAAAGATTTCTCGTGAAGACTGATCAACTTCACTAGAAATTATCGGAACAGGTGAGATTTAAATATAAAATGACTAAGAAACACCAGTCTCTATTCAAGGTGTACAATACTTTGAAATTCTATAATTTCCTACAGAAAATTGAGAAGGGTTGTAATATGAATAGATATTACTAGTACTGAACATTTTTGTATAAATGTACATTTTTAAGGGGATGAAGCACTGAGGACTGAATTCTGAATTGGGTTGGACAATTTATAAAACGTTTTAGTTATGATTTGCATATAGAACTGTTTAAATTTACTAGGCCTAGGGAAGCTCTGGAAACCAATCCTGAGACGGGGAAGTTGTCAGAACTTACTGAATGATAGATTAAAGGTTTTTGCTTCTTTTGTTTTATTATGTCATTAGAATTTGAATGTTAAATTGTATTGATATAATTAATTGCATAAAAGGTGTATAGTCTGTTTTGCGATAACACCCAAGGATGGAGAAGGAGACCAACATAACATGGGCATAGAACGAAACTGATGGACGTTTTCCACAGGTTTAGTTACATTATCAGTAGTGGTAACTTATTACAAATATGCAGTTATTATAATTTATTTTTCTCTTTTCTTGTCTGGTCAATTTATTTTTGTTTTAAGGAACATAAGTGTGTTTATTGTTCCTGAGGAGGGAATGTTATAAATTGACTAAAATTGATTTGAGAATGTTTTAGTATGTATCAAACTGTGGAAGGAAATTAGAAGTAGTAAATTATGTGTTATGGGTTAGAAGAACTGTGACTGCATTGGGGATCTGAGGGGGCTCATAAATGAAGGTTATGTTAGTAGAGGGGTGTTATTTCTAGAGACTATGTATATTATTAGAGGAGATAACTCACAGAAGAGAAAGGACAGCTGGCTGTGTACAATATAGGGACAATTCTAAGTAAATTGAACATTACACATACCTAGATTATGGTAAGAGTAAACGTTATAGTGGGGACATTTTTAACACTATAGTAAAGGTTTAAGAAAGTTATGACTTGGATTTTTAAGAGGTTGGATATTATTCCAACTGGAAGACACTTGACTGATTACATGTTATTCTTACAGCAGTTGCTGTAGGGAACATAATTTGCCTATCATTATGTATAAGTATATCTGTGGTAGAAGGAGAGATGTTTGAAACAGAATGTTTACATAGGGCTGTTATTTAAATATTAGAAAGTAGTGATCTTGACATAAGAAGAAAGTCTGGTGTCAGGAAATAACCCATGTGTTAGTGTGTATGTCCTCAGGAGAAGAGCAGCACATAAGAAGCCAGAAATAACCAAGGGCATGGGCTGACTTCTAGAGATTGAGTGTACATCAAGATACACCAGGCTGGGGGTATACTTCTTACAGCACCTGCAGTGGTAAAGATCGTCATGTCTCTCTTCGGTGGGAGCATAATTCTCACAAGAAGTAAGGTCCAGCTGAATAATGGGTGAGCTTGAAAACACCATGACAGAGGACAGACAGACAGACAGACAGACAGACAGACAGACAGACAGACAGACAGACAGACAGACAGACAGACAGACAGACAGACAGACAGCATAATTCTCACAAGAAGTAAGGTCCAGCTGAATAATGGGTGAGCTTGAAAACACCATGACAGAGGACGTTAGAGAGAGAGGAGAGAGAGAGAGAGAGAGAGGAGAGAGAGAGAGAGAGAGAGAGAGAGAGAGAGGGAGAGAGAGAGGAGAGAGAGAGAGAGAGAGAGAGAGAGAGAGAGAGAGAGAGAGAGAGAGAGAGAGAGAGAGAGAGAGAGAGAGAGAGAGAGAGAGAGAGAGATGAGAGAGAGAGAGAGAGAGAGAGAGAGAGAGAGAGAGAGAGAGAAGAGACAAGATTCCACTGTAGACATACAGATGGGTTGGGTTTGGGAGCTACTTGTTTTATGGGTTAATGCATCATGTGAAAGAGTATAGATGTTAGGGTAATTGTACTCTAAACAACATGTTGAAGGCATATACAGTATTGAATTACTTCAAGAAGATATAATGTTGATTAGGGATATGCACATGCCTATCAGTTGAAATGGAGCAGATGGGAAACAAAGTGAAAATGATTTGGGAACACCTCTCAGAACCTGGGGCCGAAAGGGGAAGACTGGGTGGAAGCATGAGGAGGCTTTTTAGGGCTTTTATTTTTGTGGAGTCCAGCAGAAAAGTATTCTGGAGGCATGGAGTCAGGTGAAGAGAGAGTGGGAATTGTCATGGTCTCAGATTTCGGCTATCATGAATATATTTATGCATAACATATCACATTGTCAATGCTCTTGTGTTTTTGTTTTTTGCTTTCCAAGTCTTATGCTTAGGAACCAGAAGGAGAGGGGGTCGCCAGCTTCAGCTGGAATGTTAGTTGTTGTGTGATGAGTGATGGAAATAAGAGGGTGTATGGTGAAATCATAGAACAGAGGCCATAAGTCTCTAAGTTTGAATGCCTCATAGAAAGAAGGCAGTAACCTGAACCATGACCAGAGGTTCCACGTCTGGTGATCCAAGAGACCAGGTCCGAGTGTTCCGGAAGAGTGGAATGAGCCAAGGAGGGAGGGTCCCTACAAGGTGGCTCGAACAACGTTAACTGCTGTCCAGGTGAAAGGAAGCAACACGTGGTACCATCTAAACCACTGTACCAAAGTCCCGTCGGAAAGGAGGAGACAACCACCAGGCCATGAAGACGCAGAGGATGCTGATACACCAGGTGGGTGTCCAAAGGGAACTGGAGCAGAGGAGATCGATGCGCCAGGCAGGAGCCAGGAAGAACCTGAAGAAGAGGTGGATCAAAGAGCAACTTCCAACAGCCAACAGACACTATCTCCTGAATATCTAGAGAGTCCAGGGATGTGGAGGAGTGACATGCCTGTTGCTCCTGATGACATACCTACTCTGGCAGATACCCCTGATAGAGGTGCTGTCCAAGGGGACGAAGAAACAACGACAGGAGAATGGAAAGGAGTCTTTCTTATCATCAACTTCTCTGTCCTCACATGGTCTTTCTAACAGACAGTGAAACAGGACAGATGAAGAACGGTAGAATGGCCTTGACAGCAACAGCGACAAACCTAGAAGAAATTGTAAATTCACCTCCCGCTAGAGACTAGTACACCAACTAAGATAATAGCAAAACCACAAGGAAGTGGGTTGATGCAGAAAATCTGGACATCTGTTACCAACTGGGGTAGCTACAATGAAGAAACTACCCCAGAATCAAACATTGATCAAAAATGAAGAAAAGCAATAACAAATGGCTTGTATAGGTGGGCTCAGTACACAACAGCTAAACATAGGATGGACAATTGCATTTTGTGTAGCAAATCACATTTGTCTGATCTTTTAATGATACCTGAACTTGCATCTTTTGAAGAATGTGTTAGGTGGAAAATGTTCAATGTATTCAGAGAAAATACTACATTCCTTTGTGTAACATAGAATGCAGGTTGGCATTAGGTAGCACTAAAGGTACAAGTGAATTAAACAACTATGTTGGGAGAACATGAATGTGCAACATATGACATAAGAACTGAATGAAATGGTCCTCATAATGATAGGTTTACTATGGTAAAAAGTAGATATGAATGTTTCTACAGCTATGGAGATAATGGGATAGATGTGAGAAACACTACAGATAATTGTTAAATTATTTGGGTGTTAGAAACTGCAGGAGTTGGTACATTTGATGATAAAGGAATGATTGTGAATTACAAAGGTAAATGTGGTAATATAACTCAAGTAGCATTATCTCTTGAAATGTTAAAGAATCAGGAAAAAGGTATAGCTGATAGTTTCAGGATGTGTGGGCAGAACAAACTCTTGAATGTCTTCCCAAAAGACTGAACAGGTCTCTGTATTTTAGTTAGAGCGATACAACAAGTGTCCACGGACCATGTCCTTAATCCTTTAAACAGGTGTTTTCATTTGTGATTCACTGTTGTTACAGAGGTGTCTGTAAGGAAGGATCTTGTTTAAATGACGTATTTAGAATGACATTATAAGGCTTTTCTTATTCTCTGTATATTGTACATAACTGAGATAACCTCAGGCTAGGCACTACATGCTCATGCCTCTTCACAGTACATTGGTTCATTAATAGTGTTTTATTTAGTTTTTGACTGGATCTTTTACTCCTATCTGTATTATTGATTGGAGATGTTTGGTCCAGTTGGTTTGTGTGCCTTATTCACATTTCGTTTTGTATTCATCTTATACTTGTATGTCTGTAGTTGATGTCTTTTTGCCTCCGTCCTCTCGTTACAATTCTAGACTTAGTTTGTGGGACTAATTAGTCCCAGAGGAGGGATTTATGTGGGAGTTAATGTAATGTAACTAGGGGCAGCTGATATGCTGAGCCACTAATGTAGACAATGAGTACATTGACCAGATAGAGAGGTGGGGGGCTACTAGTGGCAGCTGATATGCTGAGCCACTAATGTAGACAATGAGTACATTGACCGGATAGAGAGGTGGGGGGCATGCAATACAATTGCCATCTCTGAGTAGGATGTCATGCCAAAGATTGCATTAGCTGAGAACATAGATACATTTGTGCCTTCTGACGTACCAATGTCAGGAGGAAGCAGGAGGAAGGATGGTGGCAAATTGACCAACGTGAACCATATGCAATAAATGTATTATTTGTTGTATGAGCTAGGGGGTTCTGCCACCATTGTAATCCAAACCGGAACAGATGTGGGCGTATTCAGGCGTAAACAAGCAAGGAACTAGGGTTGTAAGATAATGGTGGCGGAAGAACTAAGGGGAGTAATTTCATTAACATATGGGATGTATCCATATGCTGTATGTGTATAAAAGCAGAGCCGATGCTCAGGGAAGTTAGATGTTCCGCGGACCACCACGGCTTTGTTACTTTGTATTAAAGCCTATATTGAATTCACAGGTTCTTGTAAGAGTATTATATTCTTAAGACAATTTTTTTGTGGAAATGCTGGGTATCTTTGATGGAATCATGAAGGAGTATCTAAGGAGAGTGCTCTCCAAAGACACACATATGCACTACCTCGGTAAAATAATGGCTCTATCTGATGCAGCATCGTGTTGTTTGAGGCGGCTGAGATTTTTAACACCATCCAAGAGATTTATACATTTTTATCCGGATGTACACACGGCTGGGTGATGGACTCCCAGTGAAACCCCTCAGCGCCACGAGATGGGAGAGCCGTGTGGAGGCTGTGAAACCCGTGCGTTACCAACTCGGGGAGATTTATGGTGCCCTGTTGTCGATCGCCACCGACACCAAGCTCACAGGCAGCTGTGATGATAAAACAAGGTTGGAGGCAAACATCTTTGGCTGCATGTGAGCAGTGGTCGTTTGGTATGACATCTTTTTCGAAGTGAACATCACCAGTAAGAGTTTGCAGCCGGTGAGTTTTAACCTTTTGAAATAGCAGTGGCTCAATTGAACTAACCCAGGGTATTCCTCTAAGACTAACGCTCCGATGCAGCTTTTGCTGGCGCATTAGTAAGGTCAAAAGAGTTGGCAGAGGAGATGGGTATTGATGGGAATCAACGAGCGCTTTATGCAGCTTGAAGAGCACAGCAATGTTTTCAGCATCCTGTACAACATCCCCACCATCAAGGACATGGACACTGCAGCACTTACCAGGTAATGTGCAACACTGGAGAGGGCCCTTACAAACGGAGATTCCATGGACATCGACGCAAAAGATCTGTGTAATGAGCTCAAAGTCTTCAGCAGGAGACTGGACAGTGATGCAAAACCACTCGACGCACTGGGGTAGATATCCAGACACCAAATGGCTTCGTTGTATCTCAATCCCTTTGTTGCCCTGAGAGTTCTTCTCACACTCCCGTTGACAGTGGCAAGTGGAGAGCGCACATTCTCCAAGCTCAAACTCATCAAAAACTACCTGCGCTCTACTATGAGTCAAGAGAGACTCAACGGACTCGCCAGAATATCAATTGAGCACAAGTTGGCTTACAAAATCAACCTCCAAGAAGCAGTGCATGCTTTTGCTGTCAGGAAGGCCAGACGAGTCAACTTGTCTGAATAAAAGGTACGCGTTGATCATACATTCGCATTAATTTGTAAGATTACTCAATTATCTATCACCTATTTACTTTGAATTTTTTTATATTAAAATAGACTACATCCTAATCTCGCTTTCTCCCTCTCGTTCTCTCTCTCCCTCCCCTCTCTCTAGCTCTCTCTGTCTCTCTCAGATGATTTGATTTCAGGACCATGGACAGCTACCGAGAGAAAACATCACTGACTGCAATGCACTGCCAAAGAAGAGGAAAGAGGCCACTTTAGGTGGAGATGAAATAAATAAATGGTGAAACTGATGTTGGTCAATAAAATTCAATATGTAAATAAACAACATTTGTTGAGGCTGGTTCATTGACATAAAGCTTATTTTACATTGCTCCAGCAAAACGAGGCCCACCATGCATTTATGAAAGCACTTGTTTCTACAGCTAAAATGATCTCACTCTTTTTTACAGTTCTACAGGAATATTCAAATATTTGTTAAATATGTTATATAAAAGTGTTATTTTATTGTAACAGTTGTGGGGTCGTGCCATGTGTGATAACAGGTGTCATATTTTTAGTAAGAAACTCTGTTTCCTGCTGAAGGCAGCTGGCCGATGCAGGGGTTAAAGTAAAATTCCCTTCTGACTGGGACCTCCTGTATGTGCACGCGTGCACCAACCTTTGTTACCACCAACCTCCTGTATCTGACTGGGACCTCCTATATGTGTACGAGTGCACCAACCTTTGTTACCACCAACCTCCTGTATCTGACTGGGACCTCCTATATGTGTACGAGTGCACCAACCTTTGTTACCACCAACCTCCTGTATCTGACTGGGACCTCCTATATGTGTACGAGTGCACCAACCTTTGTTATAGGCAAAATCATATAATGACATATATAATGGAGCCTATTTCATCCTATTCCAAGTGATAAGTGGTAAGCCTACCTGTTTGACAGACACAAATATGCTATCCATAGATATTGGGATAGCCAAATACTCCAATACTGTCGCATGCACTGATTAAAAACCTCCGTGTCTGGGAAGGCCTTGGTGTGTTTGGTTCTGATTAAATACCTCCGTGTCTGGGAAGGGCTTGGTGTGTTTGGTTCTGATTAAATACCTCCGTGTATCTGAAGGGCTTGGTGTGTTTGGTTCAGATTAAATACCTCCGGGTCTGGGAAGGGCTTGGTGAGTTTGGTTCTGATTAAATACCTCCGTGTCTGGGAAGGGCTTGGTATGTTTGGTTCTGATTAAATACCTCCGTGTCTGGGAAGGCCTTGGTGTGTTTGGTTCTGGTTAAATACCTCTGTGTATCTGAAGGGCTTGGTGTGTTTGGTTCAGATTAAATACTTCTGTGTCTGGGAAGGGTTTGGTGTGTTTGGTTCTGATTGAATACCTCCGTGTCTGGGAAGGGCTTGGTGTGTTTGGTTAAACGAGGGATCGAATTGAGTGAGGAAAGGGCAGTCAGAAAGGTACAGAATGATAGGAAGGCTCAGGGTCAGGGCAGGCAGAGGTCAGTAATCCAGGGCAGGTAGAAAGGTACAGATCGGCAGGCAGGCTCAGGGTCAGGGCAGTCAGAATTGTCAAAACCGGGAGGACTAGAAAACAGCAACTATAGAAACTCGAAAACAGGATAACACGCTGGTACGACTTGATAGGACAAGACGAACTGGCAACAGACAAAAAGAAAACACAGATATAAATACACAGGAGACACCTGGTGGGGGAGGGGTGAAGACAAGCACAAGACAGGTGAAACAAATCAGGGTGTGACATGATTCAAAATCTGAGTTTATTGTGAAATGTAATGAGAACATTTAAAAACTTCTTAAGGCTAGGGGGCAGTTTTCGGAAGTTCGGATGACTGATGTGCCCAAAGTAAACTGCCTGTTACTCAGGCCCAGAAGCTAGGATATGCATATATATTGGATATGCATATATATTGGTAGCATTGGATAGAAAACACTCTGCAGTTTCTATAACTGTTTTAATAGTGTCTGTGAGTATAACATAACTGATATGGCAGGTGAAAACCCAAGAAGAATCCATCCAGATTTGTCTTTTTTGAGGTCACCACACATTGAGTTGCTTGTCTATGGGATATTCAAAGGAAATCCTCCCAGATTGCAGTTCCTATGGCTTCCACTAGATGTCAACAGTCTTTAGAAAGGGTTTCAGGCTTATTTTTTTTAAAGGGTTTCAGGCTTATTTTTTTTTAATTAGTTAGTAATTGTAGTTTTTCAAGGTGGCTCTCATTTTGGACTGTAGTCTTATGGAGAGCGTGGATGAGGGCACGCACTTTGTTATTTATCCCCGGTATTGAACATACTACATTCCGTCTTAAATTGTATTGTTTATTTACATATTAGGGTACCTGAGGATTGATTACAAACGTTGTTTGACTTGTTTGGACGAAGTTTATTGGTAACTTTTGGTATTCCTTTGTATGCATGTTGAACGAGTGGAACGGGTGGATTACTGAATCAAATACGCCAACTAAACTGACTTTTTTGGGATGTAAAGAAGGACTTTATCGAACAAAACAACAATTTCTTGTGTAGCTGGGACCCTTGGGATTGCAAACAGAAGAAGATCTTCAAAGGTAAGTGATTTATTTTATCGCTATTTCTGACTTTTGTGATGCCTCTGCTGGTTTGGAAAATGTTTTTAATGCTTTTGTATGCGGGGCGCTGTCCTCAGATAATCGCATGGTAAGCTTTCGCCGTAAAGCCTTTTTGAAATCTGACAAAGCAGCTGGATTAACAAGAAGTTAAGCTTTTAAATAATGTATGTCACGTCCTGACCATGGTAAGCTGTTATTTTCTATGTAAAGCACCTGATTCTAATGTGCTTGATTGAAAACTGGACTGCTGCAATATGTATAACCTTGTAATCACTTACTATGGAGTGTATTTTGTATTTCCTTTCTACCTTTGACAAGCGAGAAATGAAGTTAGAACTTCTGAATTTTGTTTAGTAGGAAACAGAGGGTATTCCGGTTACAAGTGTCCACGGACCATGTCCTTAATCCTTTAACAGGTGTATTCATTTGTGATTTCACTGTTGTTACAGAGGTGTCTGTAAGGAAGGATCTTGTTTAAGTGTCGTATTTAGAATGACATTATAAGGCTTTTCTTATTTTCTTTATGTTTTACATAACTGAGATAACCTCAGGCAAGGCTATGTACTACATGCTCATTGCTTCTTCATAGTACATTGGTTTATTTTGTTTTTGACTGGATCTTTTACTCCAATCTGTGTTATTGATTGGAGATGTTTGGTCCAGTTGGTTTGTGTACCTTATTCACATTTCGTTTTATATTCATCTTATACTTGTATGTCTGTAGTTGATGTCTTTTTGCCTCCATCCTCTCGTTACAATTCTAGACTTAGTTTGTGGGACTAATTAGTCCCAGAGGAGGGATTTATGTGGGAGTTAATGTAATGTAACTAGGTGCAGCTACATGTAACTAGGTGCAGCTGCTATGCTGAAGAAACATCATTGAATTAGCAGGAAGTAGTAAGGACAATAATTACATTGGCTGGATGGAGAAATGGTGACACCCAGTGCATTTGCCATCTCTGAGTAGGGTAACATGCCAAAGATTACATTAAGCTAATGTACATGAGTACATAGGCCAAGACCATAATTACATTTGTGCCATCTGGACATACTAATGTCAGGAGGACACAGGAAGGAGGCTGGTAGCAAAATGACCAACATGTGAAACATAATTATGCAATAAATGTATTATTTTTTGTATGACATAAGGGGTCCTGCCACCATTATAATCTAGCCTGAAGCAGATGTGGGCGTTATTGGGCGTGAACAAGCAAAGAACTCGGACTAAAAGATAATGGTGGCAGAAGGACTAAGGGAAGTAACTTCATTTACATATGGGATGTACCCATGTGTAAATGTATGTGTATAAAAGCAGAGCCGGTGCTCAGAGAACTTGGTTGTTCCGCGGACCAGCATGGCTTTTGCTAATTTGTATTAAAGCCTATATTGAATTCACAAGTTCTTGTAAGAGTGTTATATTTTTAAGACAATGTTCCACGACAGTACCTGCTCTGCTGCTCAGAGTCAGCAGACTGCAAAGAAATAAATAGCAAAGAGAAACAGGACTTGTCCATTTACCACCTAAACAACAGTTTGTTTCCACTGATATGATGCAGTCAGATGTACAGTCGTTGCCAAAAGTTTTGAGAATGACACAAATATTAATTTTCACAAAGTCTGCTGCCTCAGCTTGTATGATGGCAATTTGCATATACTCCAGAATGTTATGAAGAGTGATCAGATGAATTGAAATTAATTGCAAAGTCCCTCTTTGCCATGCAAATGAACTGAATCCCCCAAAAACATTTCCACTGCATTTCAGCCCTGCCACAAAAGGACCAGCTGACATCATGTCAGTGATTCTCTCGTTAACACAGGTGTGAGTGTTGATGAGGACAAGGCTGGAGATCACTCTGTCATGCTGATTGAGTTTGAATAACAGACTGGAAGCTTCAAAAGTAGGGTGGTGCTTGGAATAATTGTTCTTCCTCTGTCAAACATGGTTACCTGCGAGGAAACACGTGCCGTCATCATTGCTTTGCACAAAAAAGGGTTTCACAGGCAAGGACATTGCTGCCAGTAAGATTGCAGCTAAATCAACCATTTATCGGATCATCAAGAACTTCAAGGAGAGCGGTTCAATTGTTGTGAAGAAGGCTTCAGGGTGCCCAAGAAAGTCAGGCAAGCGCCAGGACCGTCTCCTAAAGTTGATTCAGCTGCGGGATCGGGGCACCACCAGTACAGAGCTTACTCAGGAATGGCAGCAGGCATGTGTGAGTGCATCTGCATGCACAGTGAGGCGAAGACTTTTGGAGGATGGCCTGGTGTCAAGAAGGGCAGCAAAGAAGCCACTTCTCTACAGGAAAAACATCAGGGACAGACTGATATTCTGCAAAAGGTACAGGGATTGGACTGCTGAGGACTGGGGTAAAGTCATTTTCTCTGATGAATCCCGTTTCCAATTGTTTGGGGCATCCGGAAAAAAGCTTTGCGGAGAAGACAAGGTGAGCGTTACCATCAGTCCTGTGTCATGCCAACAGTAAAGCATCCAGAGACCATTCATGTGTGGGGTTGCTTCTTTGCCAAGGGAGTGGGCTCACTCATAATTTTGCCAAAGAACACAGCCATGAATAAAGAATGGCACCAACACATCCTCCGAGAGCAACTTCTCCCAACCCTCCAGGAACAGTTTGGTGACGAACAATGCCTTTTCCAGCATGATGGAGCACCTTGCCATAAGGAAAAAGTGATAACTAAGTGGCTTGGGGAACAAAACATCAATATTTTGGGTCCATGGCCAGGAAACTCCCCAGACCTTAATCCCATTGAGAACTTGTGGTCAATCCTCAAGAGGCGGGTGGACAAACAAAAACCCACACATTCTGACAAACTCCAAGCATTGATTATGCAAGAATGGGCTGCCATCAGTCAGGATGTGGCCCAGAAGTTAATTGACAGCATGCCAGGGTGGACTGCAGAGGTCTTGAAAAAGAAGGGTCAATACTGCAAATATTGACTCTTTGCATCAACTTCATGTAATTGTCAATAAAAGCCTTTGACACTTGAAATGAAATGCTTGTTATCATACTTCAGTATTTCATAGTAACATCTGACAAAAATATCTGAAGCAGAAAACTTTGTGGAAATTAATATTTGTGTCATTCTCAAAACTTTTGACCACGACTGTATATTTAGTGAATTGACAATTTCCTGTACTCTGTCTTTTTAACAGCATTTTTCAACATCATGAGCACTATAAGAGCTTGGGTTCCATTAGAATATGGGACCTTTTATGTCAACTCATTGATAATCAACTGAGGAGGTAACGCTAGTCAAGTGGTAACGTTAGTCAACTGGTAGATGATCCCAGATCTAGAACAGAAAAGCAGGTTAATTGAATAAAATAAGTGTATCCTACAACTGAGTTGTTAGTTGTCTGGTCCTTGGCCTTATTGTCCTCTGGAATGAAGAGAGGGAGATGTCAATTACTTCTGAGTTTGTTATAGTACAATAATACCTCTGAATGGATTTCTTAAAGACAATACGTACAAATATTTTCTGTCATTCAAGATAAATCACAGGCAAGAAATATACTGTTGGTCATAATATCAATACATTTAGTATTTTTCTAAACTATTCTCCTTTTTTATATTCACATAAAATGACTACTTACTATGCTTTCTCCACATCTTCCATGTTACTAGGATACCAGCTGTCACCACCACCAACATGCCCAGAGAGATGAGTAGGACTTTCACATCTATGGACCTGATGGATTACATATAAAAACTTGAATTAATAATACAATTGAAATAGATCATTATAAATTGATCATTTGCTGTATGAACTGTTGTGATAAATGGAACAATTATTGATCTATTCACATGTGTGAAAGTTGACAATGCAAATGAAGAGATGATATGATTATTATTGAGATTATTATTATTATTGAGATTATGACTATTTTAAGTGTTCTTCTTGTCTTTGCAAATGAGGGAGAATAAGACCAACATTGCTGCTACTTCTCACAAGGCAACCACAAGAGGAAGTGATAACAGTCTCTATATGCATTTAGGGAGGGTGTTTGGTTAGCATTAACTGTTGTAGTGTGTGATGGAATTGTAATGTTTCTCTGTGTTCATATTATCTAACAATATGTGGGATAATACAGCTGAATGAGTGATAATAACCTCTGGTGGACTTCCTCCATGTTCCCCTCAGCTCCTTGACTTGTGTTGTCAGTCTGAACAGGCTCAGCAGTTGGAGAGACAGAGGGTTGTTGAGTGGTTGGATCTTGGGTTGCTGTGAGGTAAACAACAATATCATCAATGAAGTTAATGGTATACCAGATAGTCAGGTTGTATAGCAACATCACATTCATAGTTAATATTACAATTAGTTCCAGATGATACCAGTGGATAACACAAAGTGAATCATATTGATCATAAAGTATGTGATTGATCTACTAACTTGAGGTCATCTTAGAGGTTCTCTGTGTTGCAGATTGTTGACTGACAGTAATGTGAACAGGCATCTCTAGTTCTCCCACTCTACACCAATACCAGTCAGTGTTCTCCATCTTCAGTCCACTCATAGTCACTGTTAAGACTGTTCTGTTGTTGGCATCACTAGTCTGCTTTAATGTCACTGATGTTCCATTTAAAGTCCCAGAATACCCACTCACACAATCACCACCCACCATTTATCACTTCATATATCCAGTGTTACTATGGTAACAACGGACAGTTACACTCCCTCCTTCTACTCCAGTCACTTCCTGTTGTTCCACATAGAGTTCTGGAGTACCTGAACCCAGGTAAAAAACAAGAATGCAGAGAAGAAAAAAGTGCTTTTACAAAGTGCCTTACAAATTCCTTAAAGCTGTAGTCTGTGATTGGTACATCCATTTTTGGTCTTTTAAATTCATAATTATTATGTATAGCCATTGATTCTTGAAGAATGTAACTTTCACCACAAGCATAGTTATGTTACTCCATAATGACCCAAAACATAACCTTGTTTTACCTACATGTACAGTATAGCTCTGTCTAGGAATTTCAGAGTGGCTACACATTTCTCAATTCATTTGTTGTAGTAGGCTATTTATAATTGGGTCATTATTTAGTATTTGACATTGCAGGTTACAGGACACTCCATAGGATATTTCTGAGCACTGTTCATTCTACTTTACTAGATATGAAAAGTGAAGGGATCTTACCTGGAGTGACAGATAGGTAGAACCATTGTATCCTGATATCTGTTCCTCTATTGATCTCGACAACACACCTGTAATTCCCATAGTCCCATGACGTCAGGTCAGTCATGGTCACAGTGAAGATTCTCTTGTTGATGTCATCAGAGATTGAGGTCTTACCACTGCTCTTAGGATGGTCAGTGCGTACTACATAAGAACATACATCCCAACCTAATCCTTTACACCAGTATTTCACATGGTTGATGTGATTCAGATCATAGCGACATGGGAAGGTGATGGAGCCTCCTGTCTGCACAGACACATGCCTCACTGTGTACACATCAACACAAAACACATTTAAATTAGAGTTAGCATTTAATAGAATCTTTACAGGGGTAATATGTAAAAATCACATTGCTCCAACACTTTTAAACAGCTTGTTCATGATTGGGATTGATTATACAGTGTTTAAAGTGAATTGACTCAGGTGCACAAAAATCAATATTTCTGTATATAACAAACAGTTCATTCAGAAATTATTCAGACCCCTTGACTTTTTCCATATTTTTTTATGTTACAACCTTATTGTAAAATTGATTGTATGTAAAAAAAATAAAATCCGCAGCAATCTACACACAATACACCATAATGAAAAAGCTGAAAAAGCTTTTCAGAAATGTTTGCAAATGTATTACAAATAAAAAATGGAAAAATCACATTTACATAAGTGTCACGCTCGTAGAAATGGTCGGACCAAGGCGCAGCGTGAGTTGAGTTCCACATCTTTTATTTAACCTGTTGGGGATAGGGGGCAGTATTTGCACGGCCGGATAAAAAACGTACCCGATTTAATCTGGTTACTACTCATGCCCAGTAACTAGAATATGCATACAATTGTTTGATTTGGATAGAAAACACCCTAAAGTTTCTAAAACTGTTTGAATGGTGTCTGTGAGTATAACATAACTCATTTGGCAGGCCAAAACCTGAGAAGATTCCAAACAGGAAGCGCTCTCTCTGACTTTTTCTTGGCCTTCTTGATCATCTCTAACCAAAACAGGGGATCTCTGGCATAACGTGACATTTTTTAACGCTCCCATAGGCTCTCAGAAGGCGCCAGAACGATGAATGGTGGCTTTGCAGGCCATGGCTGAAAAACATTAGCGCATTTAGTAAGTGGTCGATCTGAGGACAATGAGACTGGAGGCGCGTGCACGAGCCGACACCATGTTTACTTTCTCTCTCTTTGAACGAAAACAACGACTCCCGGTCGGAATATTATCGCTTTTTTACGAGAAAAATAGCATAAAAATTGATTTTAAACAGCGTTTGACATGCTTCGAAGTACGGTAATGGAATATTTTGAATTTTTTTGTCACGAAATGCGTCGGGCGCGTCACCCTTCTTTACCCGTCGGATAGTGTCTTGAACGCACGAACAAAACGCCGCTATTTGGATATAACTATGGATTATTTTGAACCAAACCAACATTTGTTATTGAAGTAGAAGTCCTGCGAGTGCATTCTGACGAAGAACAGCAAAGGTAATCAAACTTTTCTAATAGTAAATCGGGGTTTGGTGGGTACAACACTTGGTGGGTGTCAAAATAGCTAGCCTGTGATGGCCGGGCTATCTGCTCAGAATATTGCAAAATGTGCTTTCACCGAAAAGCTATTTTAAAATCAGACATAGCGAGTGCATAAAGGAGTTCTGTATCTATAATTCTTAAAATAATTGTTATGTTTTCTGTGAACGTTTATCGTGAGTAATTTAGTAAATTCACCGGAAGTGTTCGGTGGGAATGCTAGTCACATGCTAGTCACATGCTAATGTAAAAAGCTGGTTTTTGATATAAATATGAACTTGATTGAACAAAACATGCATGTATTGTATAACATAATGTCCTAGGATTGTCATCTGATGAAGATCATCAAAGGTTAGTGCTGCATTTAGCTGGGGTTTGGGTTTATATGACATTATATGCTAGCTTGAAAAATGGGTGTCTGATTATTTCTGGCTGGGTACTCTGCTGACATAATCTAATGTTTTGCTTTCGTTGTAAAGCCTTTTTGAAATCGGACAGTGTTGTTAGATTAACGAGAGTCTTGTCTTTAAAATGGTGTAAAATAGTCATATGTTTGAGAAATTGAAGTAATAGCATTTCTAAGGTATTTGAATATCACGCCACGGGATTACACTGGCTGTTGAGTAGGCGTCCCACTGGCCCAGAGAGGTTAAAGTGAAACATAAAAAAAACAATAAACAAACAACGAATGTGATAGCCAGGGTGCAACATGCACACACAAAAACAATATCCCACAAAACACAGGTGGGAAAAAGCTACCTAAATATGATCCCCAATTAGAGGCAACGATTACCAGCTGCCTCTAATTGGAAACCATACAACTCACCAACATAGAAATACAATGACTCGAACACCCCCTTAGTCACGCTCTGACCTAAACACCATAGAGAACCAAGGGCTCTCTATGGTCAGGGCATGACTGTACCCCCCCCCCCCCCCAAAGGTGCGGACTCTGGCCGCAAAACCTGAAAACAAATGGGGAGGGTCGGGGGGGTGCCTAGTGTCGGTGGCGGCTCCGGTACAGGTCGTAGCCCCCGCCCAGACCCTGGATCCGGCCATGGCGCCGGGCTGAACGCCGTGCCTGGACTGGGCATCGGCGCAGAGGAAGGCTCCGGCCTTGGAGCGGTACTGGATGCCGTGCCTGGAATGGACCCCGGCACAGAGGAAGGCTCCTGCCATGGAGCGGGACTGGACACTGTGCCTGGACTGGGCACCAGCGCAGAGGAAGGCTTCTGCCCTGGCAGCGTTTGCAGGAAGCTCCGGGCCATGGACCGTCACTGGAAGCTCCGTGCCGTTGACCGTCACTGGAAGCTCCGGGCCGTTGACCGTCACTGGAAGCTCCGGGCCGTTGACCGTCACTGGAAGCTCCGGGCCGTTGACCGTCACTGAAAGGTCTGGGCCGTTGACCGTCACTGGAAGCTCCGGGCCGTTGACCCTCACTGAAAGCTCCGGACTGTGAACCATCGATGGAGGTTTCGGACTGTGAACCGTTGCTGGAAGCTCTGGACTGTGAATCGTCGCTGGAAGCTCTGGACTGTGAAACGTCGCTGGAGTCTTAGTGCATGGAGCCGGCACAGGTGGCACCGGACTGGTGACACGCACTTCAGGGCGAGTGTGGGGAGCTGGCACAGGACATACCGGACTGGGGAGGCGCACTGGAGGCCTGGTGCATGGAGCCGGCACAGGTGGCACCGGACTGGTGACACGCACTTCAGTGAGGGTGCGGGGAGCTGGCACAGGATGTACCGGACTGGGGAGGCGCACTGGAGGCCTGGTGCCTGGAGCCGGCACAGGTGGCACCGGACTGGTGACACGCACTTCAGGAAGGGTGCGGGGAGCTAGCACAGGACTCACCAGACTGCTGACAGGCTCTTCAGGTCGAATGCCATGCAGAACACACTTATATAACATTTCTCTCCTCTCTCTCTCTCCCAACTTCTCCATCGCCTCCCTGGCGGTCTCTGGCTCTTCAGTGCTGGTGCGAGGAGCTGGCACAGATGGCACCGGACTGGTGTCACGCTCTTCAGCACGCCTGCGCTGCAGCATACTCCTAGCCAAAACCTCTCTCCGGTATCCCTCATTGAACTCCTCCAGAGACTCCCATTCGGGCTCTGGCACTCTCCGCTGCTCAGCCGTCCGCCCCATGTGCCCCCCCTAAAAAATCTTGGGGTTTCTGTGGACGCGGTCCCTGGCGTCGTCACTGTCTTTCCTGCGTCCTCTGCGACTCCCACCAAGGAAGGGTCTCGTGTCCTCCCATGATTTCCTCCCATGTCCAAAACTCCTTTACCTCATGAACACACTGCTTGGTCCTTGTGTGGTGGGATATTCTGTCATGCTCGTAGAAGTGGACGGACCAAGGCGCAGCGTGAGTTGAGTTCCTCATCTTTTATTTAATGTGAAACATCAAAAAACAATAAACAAACAACGAATGTGATAGCCAGGGTGCAACATGCACACACACAAAAACAATATCCCACAAAACACAGGTTGGAAAAAGGCTACCTAAATATGATCCCCAATTAGAGGCAACGATTACCAGCTGCCTCTAATTGGGAACCATACAACTCACCAACATAGAAATACAATGACTAGAACTCCACCCTAGTCACGCTCTGACCTAAACACCATAGAGAACCAAGGGCTCTTTGTTGAAGCACCTTTGGCAGCAATTACAGCATTGAGTCTTCTTAGGAATGACGCTACAAACATGGCACACCTGTATTTGGAGATTTTCTCCCATTCTTCACTGCAGATCCTGTTTAGCTCTGTCAGGTTGGATGGAGAGCGTTGCTGCACAGCTATTTTCAGTTCTCTCCAGAGATGTTCGATCGGGTTCAAGTCCAGGCTCTGGATGGGCCACTCAAGGACATTCAGAGTCTTGTACCGATGCCACTCCTGTGTTGTTTTGCCTATGTGCTTAGATTCATTGTCCTGTTGGAAGGTCTTCGCCCCAGTCTGAGGTCCTGAGCACTTCGGAGCAGGTTTTCATCAAGGATCTCTCTGTACTTTGTTCTGTTCATCTTTGCCTCGATCCTGACTAGTCTCCCAGTCCCTGCCGCTGAAAAACATCCCATTAGCATGATGCTACCACCACCATGCTTCACCATAGGGATGGTGCCATGTTTCCTCCAGACGTGACGCTGGGCATTCTGGAAGTTTCTCCCATCTCCACAGAGGAACTCTAGAGCTCTGTGAGAGTGACCATCAGGTTCTTGGTCACCTCCCTGACCAAGGCCCTTCTCCCCCTATTGCTGAGTTTGGCCGGGCGGCCAGCTATAGGAAGAGCCTTGGTGGTTCTAAACTTTGTCCATTTAAGAATGATGGAAGCCACTCTGTTCTTGGGGTCCTTCAATGCTGCATACATTTTTTGGTACCCTTCCCCAGATCTGTGCCTCAACACAATCCTGTCTCGTTGCTCTACGGACAATTCCTTCGACCTCATGGCTTGGTTTTTGCTCTGACATGCACTGTCAACTGTGGGACCTGATATAGACAGGTGTGTGCCTTTCCAAATCATGTCCAATCAATTGAATTTACCACAGGTGGACTCTAAATAAGTTGTAGAAACATCTCAATGATGATCAATGGAAACAGGATGCACCTGAGTTCAATTTGGAGTCTCATAGCAAAGGGTCTGAATACTTATGTAAATAAGGTATTTCTGTTTATTATTTTTAATACATTTGCTAACTGTTTTCATGTTGTCATTATGGGGTATTGTGAGTAAATTGCTGAGGATTGTTTTTTATTTAATCCATTTTAGAATAAAACTGTAACATAACAAAATGTGGAATAAGTCAAGGGGTCTGAATACTTTCCAAAGGTACTATATGTCATAAATGTACATGCTAGAAATTGATAGATTTGAGGAGTCGCGAACTACAGAGATGTAGTGATGGGTACTAGACCAAGTCCTCCACAGACTCTCACTTTAAACCAAGTTCAAGGTTCAGGGTCCTCCGGACCACAACCCAGTCTGATGTGGTTTTATGTTCAACAAGAACTGTCTCTCTCCCCCTTCTATACAGGAAGTGAACCTTGGTCATGTACAGCTCATAACCACAGATGTCCTCCAAGTGAAAGTGTTAAAGTTCGCTCAAGAAGCTGCATCTCTCTCAAACTCACAGAGCACAGAGCTCACATCATGTTGTGACAATAAAATGTCTTTAAAAATATCAATTTCTTATTGCTTTCATGCTATTTTCACACATCTGTGGTAACATTTCACAACTTTTGGTCCAAGACTTCAAACAGATCATCAAAAATGCTGTTTTAACAAAACTTGAAGCACACTTTCAATTGCCTAAATACAACACACAAAATGACACAGTAACTTTTTCACCAAACCTAATCAGTGTTTCATCTAGAAATACCTTTCATGTAAAGTCATAGCTTTCATATAAAGTAATACATTTCACAATGCAATGCTCACAATACTTTTCATATGATTATCTTCTAATTTGTTTAAATATATTTCACCATCACTTAATCCAACAGCGTTTAATGTTTAATCACTTAACTGTTTGGTAAACATATATATTTTAAACTGGTTTGTCTACTACATATGGATTTTGTGAACTACAGAAATAAAATGTCTGTTTGTACGGTATAAACATCTAAATGACATGTATAATACATGATAACCATACATAATGAACATTCATTATTGCTAATTGATTTCACGTAGTGGTAACCACAGTTGGTCAACATATAAAAGGTGTATGTGTGTGAACACTTACATTTTCTTTCAACATGGAGCAGGATAGAAAGCAAGGAAGAGGAAGAAATCAAAGAGCTCGTGGACAAGGGGCCCGGCAGAGAGGTGGCATGGACCCCTTCAAAGAGGTCAAAGAGGTGGGCAAGGACCTCATCAAAGAGGTCAAAGAGGTGGGCATGGGTCCTGTCAAAGAGGTCAAAGAGCTGGGCATGGGTCCTGTCAAAGAGGTCAAAGAGGTGGGCATGGGTCCTGTCAAAGAGGTCAAAGAGCTGGGCATGGACCCCTTCAAAGAGGTCAAAGAGGTGGGCATGGACCCCGTCAAAGAGGTCAAAGAGGTGGGTATGGACCCCGTTAAAGAGGTGAGGGAGCTGACGGCAGGAAACTTTTGTGTCTAATGAAGTCCAGGCCATCTTTGTTGACCATGTGGTAAACAGAGGCCTTACCATGTCAGAGTCTGCCAGATTAGTTCACTCCAATCTGAAAAGATCAACTGTCTATTCGATCATGAGATTATTTAGCCAAGAAAACCAGTAAGTCTGCAGGATATGCACTACGCTTTACCATTACATTTACAGTTAAATGACATATTATAATGCATGTAAATTCACATTTTTTACAGTATTCTTACAGAATGATCTATTGACAGTACACTCTGTTGACAGAACACCAAATGGTGGCGGCCGTGGCTGTGTGCTGACCGACCAGCAGTAGTGGGCAGCGCTGGAAATGGGGAGGGTCAGGAATGACACATGGCTGTACGAAATGAAGCAGGCCATTGAGGAGCACGATGACACCTTTGCCAATGTGGCATCCATCAGCCTACCAACAATCAGCCACCTTATGAAGAGGCAGCAGGTATCTATGAAACACATTTACCTGGTGCCTTTTGAGAGAAACACCGACTGGGTGAAACAACTGTGGGCCGAGTGTGTTCAGGTACAGCACTATAGACCGTATTACTGTTACTATTTGATGCACATGCTACTTCACAATATCATGAAGGAACTATACTGTAAAAATATCTAACCAAAATATATTTTTAGAGGGTGAATGTTCTTGATGCTGTTGTTAACCATCACAAGTATATCTTTCTTGATGAAGCGGGCTTCAACCTGGCCAAAACTCGGTGCCGTGGGCGGAATCTCATTGGACAACGGGAGACCGTCCAAGTGCCTGGACAATGTGGTGAAACAT
Source organism: Salmo trutta (assembly GCF_901001165.1). Taxonomy (NCBI): domain Eukaryota; kingdom Metazoa; phylum Chordata; class Actinopteri; order Salmoniformes; family Salmonidae; genus Salmo; species Salmo trutta. Next base: position 5,171,637 of record NC_042961.1, on the reverse strand, counting down.
CTCCATGTGTGCAGCTACCTCTGAAGATGGTGTGGAGGACGTAGGCCATTACTTGGATCTTACAACGCTGCACACCTCATTGTGTTTCTTAATGAAATTGAGCAGGCCTGTCAAGGTGAAGGGGTGCTCACCTATGTCATTGTGTGGGACAATGTCAGGTCTCACCATGCGGTTCAGGCATGGCTTCGGGTTCATCCCTGATTTGTGACCCTATACCTGCCCCCATACTCTCCTTTCTTTAGCCCTTTTGAGGATTTTATTTGTGGAAGTTGTATGATTGCCATCCCCATGAGAGTGCCACCCACCTTCTGGCCATGGATGAGGCAGGCTATGACATCTATTCATTGATCACACCTTTGAATACACATTGAATAGATATTATGGAAATTCTAGATTTTATGTGCATTTTGTTGGGTAATGTAAGTGTATTGCCTAATGTGAAAACACTGTAATCTACTGTAATTTACAGTATTGTAACATATTACTATCAGCACTTTTAAAGCCGATTTGAAATGTGGATCTTGCATTGTTTGCTATTGGATAAACTGGTAGTTAAAACAACTACATTTATTATGTCTAGTTTTGGTGACGCTAGCGCCCCATCTCGACAACATCCGGTGAAATTGCAGAGCGCGAAATTCAAAATACATAAATCGTAATATTAAACATTCATGAAAATACAAGTGTCATACATCATCTAAAAGCCGCTTAGTCAGATTTCAAAAAGGCTTTACGGCAAAAGCATACCATGCGATTATCTGAGGACAGCGCCCCGCATACAAAAGCATTAAACACATTTCCAAACCAGGAGAGGCATCACAAAAGTCAGAAATAGCGCTAAAATAAATCACTTACCTTTGAAGATCTTCCTCTGTTTGCAATCCCAAGGGTCCCAGCTACACAAGAAATTGTCATTTTGTTCGATAAAGTCCTTCTTTATATCCCAAAAAAGTCAGTTTATTTGGCGTATTTGATTCAGTAATCCACCAGTTACACTCGTTCAACATGCATACAAAGGAATCCCAAAAGTTACCAATAAACTTCATCCAAACAAGTCAAACAACAATTCTAATCAATCCTCAGGTACCCTAATATGTAAATAAACAATACAATTTAAGACGGAATGTAGTATGTTCAATACCGGAGATAAATAACAAAGTGCGCGCCCTCATCCACGCTCTCCATAAGACTACAGTCCAAAATGAGAGCCACGTTGAAAAACTACAATTACAAAGTCATTTAAAAAAAAAATAAGCCTGAAACCCTTTCTAAAGACTGTTGCCATCTAGTGGAAGCCATAGGAACTGCAACCTGGGAGGATATCCTTTGAATATCCCATAGACAAGCAACTCAATGGGTGGTGACCTAAAGAAAAAAGAATCTGGATGCATTCTCCTTGGATTTCACCTGCCATATCAGTTCTGTTATACTCACAGACACTATTGTAACAGTCATTTAAACTCCAGAGTGTTTTCTATCCAATGCTGCCAGTTATATGCATATCCTAGCTTCTGGGCCTGAGTAACAGGCAGTTTACTGTGGGCACATCAGTCGTCCGAACTTCCGAAAACTGACGCTAGCCTTAAGAAGTTAAATGTTCTCATTACATTTTACAATAAACTCAGATTTTGAATCATGTCACACCCTGATCTGTTTCACCTGTCTTGTGCTTGTCTTCACCCCCCCCCACCAGGTGTCTCCTGTGTATTTATATCTGTGTTTTCTTTTTGTCTGTTGCCAGTTCGTCTTGTCCTATCAAGTCCTACCAGCATGTTATCCTGTTTTCGAGTTTCTATAGTTGCTGTTTTCTAGTCCTCCCGGTTTTAACAATTCTGCCTGCCCTGACCCTCAGCCTGCCTGCCGATCTGTACCTTTCTACCTGCCCTGGATTACTGACCTCTGCCTGCCCTGACCCTGAGCCTGCCTGACGTTCTGTACCTTTCTGACTGTCCTTTCCTCACTCAATTCGATCCCTGGTTTTAACCAAACACACCAAGCCCTTCCCAGACAAGGAGGTATTTAATCAGAACCAAACACACCAAGCCCCTCCCAGACACATAGGTATTTAATCAGAACCAAACACACCAAACCCTTCCCAGACACGGAGGTATTTAATCAGAACCAAACACACCAAGCCCTTCCCAGACAAGGAGGTATTTAATCAGAACCAAACACACCAAGCCCCTCCCAGACACATAGGTATTTAATCAGAACCAAACACACCAAACCCTTCCCAGACACGGAGGTATTTAATCAGAACCAAACACACCAAGCCCTTCCCAGACACGGAGGTATTTAATCAGTGCATGAGACAGTATTGGAGTATTTGGCTATACCAATATCTATGGATAGCATATTTGTGTCTGTCAAACAGGTAGGCTTACCACTTATCACTTGGAATAGGATGAAATAGGCTCCATTATATATGTCATCATATGATTTTGCCCATAACAAATTTTGGTGCACGCGTGCACATATAGGAGGTCCCAGGCAGAAGGGAATTTTACTTTAACCCCTGCATCGGCCAGCTGCCTTCAGCAGGAAACAGAGTTTCTTACTAATAATATGACACCTGTTATCACACATGGCACGACCCCACAACTGTTACAATAAAATAACACTTTTATATAACATATTTAACAAATATTTGAATATTCCTGTAGAACTGTAAAAAAGAGTGAGATCATTTTAGCTGTAGAAACAAGTGATTTCATAAATGCATGGTGGGCCTCGTTTTGCTGGAGCAATGTAAAATAAGCTTTATGTCAATGAACCAGCCTCAACAAATTTTGTTTATTTACATATTGAATTTTATTGACCAACATCAGTTTCACCATTTATTTATTTCATCTCCACCTAAAGTGGCCTCTTTCCTCTTCTTTGGCAGTGCATTGCAGTCAGTGATGTTTTCTCTCGGTAGCTGTCCATGGTCCTGAAATCAAATCATCTGAGAGAGACAGAGAGAGCTAGAGAGAGGGGAGGGAGAGAGAGAACGAGAGGGAGAAAGCGAGATTAGGATGTAGTCTATTTTAATATAAAAAAATCTAAGTAAACAGGTGATAGATAATTGAGCAATCTTACAGATTAATGCGAGTGTATGATCAACGCGTACCTTTTATTCAGACAAGTTGACTCGTCTGGCCTTCCTGACAGCAAAAGCATGCACTGCTTCTTGGAGGTTGATTTTGTAAGCCAACTTGTGTTCAGTATATATGGTGGTGAGTCCATTGAGTCTCTCTTGACTCATAGTAGAGCGCAGGTAATTTTTGATGAGTTTGAGCTTGGAGAATGTGCGCTCTCCACTTGCCACTGTCAACGGGAGTGTGAGAAGAACTCTCAGGGCAACAAAGGGATTGAGATACAACGAAGCCATTTGGTGTCTGGATATCTACCCCAGTGCGTCGAGTGGTTTTGCATCACTGTCCAGTCTCCTGCTGAAGACTTTGAGCTCATTACACAGATCTTTTGCGTCGATGTCCCTGGAATCCCCGTTTGTAAGGGCCCTCTCCAGTGTTGCACATTACCTGGTAAGTGCTGCAGTGTCCATGTCCTTGATGGTGGGGATGTTGTACAGGATGCTGAAAACATTTCTGTTCTCTTCAAGCTGCATAAAGCGCTCGTTGATTGACTGGATAGCAGAATCAAGAATCTGATAAAAGCAATGTACTTTAAATTTCTGCTGAGGGTCAGTCACAGGCTCATCCTCTCCCTCGTAGCCAAACAGACTCATTTTCTTCCTGGGACGGACTGTGGGCTGCACTGGGAAACAGGGCAAATCAAATCAAATCAAATCAAATTTATTTATATAGCCCTTCGTACATCAGCTGAAATCTCAAAGTGCTGTACAGAAACCCAGCCTAAAACCCCAAACAGCAAGCAATGCATGTGAAAGAAGCACGGTGGCTGGGAAAAACTCCCTAGGAAAAACTCCTGAGAAAGGCCAAAAACCTAGGAAGAAACCTAGAGAGGAACCAGGCTATGAGGGGTGGCCAGTCCTCTTCTGGCTGTGCCGGGTGGATATTATAACAGAACATGGTCAAGATGTTAAAATGTTCGTAAATGACCAGCATGGTCAAATAATAATAATCATAGTAATTGTCGAGGGTGCAACAAGCACGTCCGGTGAACAGGTCAGGGTTCCGTAGCCGCAGGCAGAACAGTTGAAACTGGAGCAGCAGCATGGCCAGGTGGACTGGGGACAGCAAGGAGTCATCATGCCAGGTAGTCCTAGGGCTCAGGTCCTCCGAGAGAAAGAAAGAAAGAAAGAAAGAGAGAATTAGAGAGAGCATATTTACATTCACACAGGACACTGGATAAGACAAGAGAATACTCCAGATGTAACAGACTGACCCTAGCCCCCCGACACATAAACTACTGCAGCATAAATACTGGAGGCTGAGACAGGAGGGATCAGAAGACACTGTGGCCCCATCCGATGATACCCCCGGACAGGGCCAAACAGGCAGGGCACAATACCCATCTCCTCTGCCAACTCTTTTGAGCTTACTAATGCACCAGCAAATGCTGCATCGGAGCGGTAGTAGTAGAGGAATACCCTGGGTTAGTTCAATTGAGCCACTGCTAAATAAAAAGGTTAAAACTCACCGCCTGCAAACGCTTACTGGTGATGTTCACTTCTAAAAAGATGTCATACCAAACGACCACTGCGCACATGAAGCCAAAGATGTCTGCCTCCAACCTTGTTTTAGCACCACAGCTGCCTGTGAGCTTGGTGTCGGTGGCGATCAACAACAGGGCACCATAAATCTCCCCGAGTTGGTAACGCACGGGTTTCACAGCCTCCACCCGGCTCTCCCATCTCGTGGCGCTGAGGGGTTTCACTGGGAGTCCATCACCCAGCCGTCTGTAGATCCGGATAAAAATGTATAAATCTCTTGGATGGTGTTAAAAATCTCAGCCGCCTCCAAACAACACAATGCTGCATCAGATAGAACCATTATTTTACCGGGGTAGTGCACATGTGTGTCTCTGGAGTGCACTCTCCTTAGATACTCCTTCATGATTCCATCAAAGATACTCAGCATTTCCACAAACTTCAGAATGTTCCCATTATTTGGCTCATTCAGCCTGTCAGTGGTCCCAGGTAACCCAATGTTCTGGGTGGCCATTACACGTATCAGGGCTATGAGCCTCTGCAGCACCTGCTGTCAGTGTGTCTCTCCGTCAATAGCCCATTGGGCTTGGACACCAGCCTGATCTCCAGCTCCTTCCACCTCTGGAAACTATCTAGGTGGTCATGCGACTTCTCATGCGAGGTGAGGAGGTGGCACAGATTCTTCCAGTCCCTGGTTCCATCCTTGACCAGCACAGATTTGCACTCCTGTGAAAAAAGTTTGCAGCAAAAACAGAAGGCTGCATCGTTGTGATTGGAATAGACAAGCCATGGTCTCTCCACTCTCTGCCCGTTCGCCATCCTCCTATTGTAGTGGGCCATCAAAAACTTTCATTGTCCCTCACCTCTTGGGAAATTCCCCTCCTTATCCTGATGTGGCCCAGCCTGACATATCCCGTAAAGATCCATTCATTTATTTTGGCCACTCACCGGGATCTTTCATGTTTTTTGTCTGGGAGTCGGATTTAGCAGCAGCACAGCCACTGTCATCAGGGACGGGGAGCGACAGATCTGAGCCCCTGGTCCAAGATAGTAGGGTCTTCGCCGACATTGTTTGGAGGTGTGGCTAGGCCTGGTGCAACCACCTGTTCTTTTCCAGCCAGAGAGCTGTCATCATTGGTGGAAGTGCATGCTCGGACTCCTCCGGTTTACCCTCTTCGCTGCTATAATTACCGAACGGGGGCCCGTTGTTCTCGGCGAATTAATGGCCTGTCCTTGGAGGCTTGTCATTCTCCACACCGGCTGATGGATTGCTGCACGCTGATACATTTCAGCAGTGAATTTCTTTGGTTTAGAGATTTTGACTCTTTTCACATTATCTTTTATATATATATTCGCTTCCTGATAGTTTTTGTCTTTTTAGACATGGTAGCAAATTGATTCATATCTCGATTGTTTACTTTGAGCTAAAATGATATCCATTAGTAGTAGCTAGCTAATGTTAACAGGCTAGGTTAGGCTACTGCCTTAATCACTAATGTTAACAGGCTAGGTTAGGCTACTGCCTTAATCACTAATGTTAACAGGCTAGGTTAGGCTACTGCCTTAATCACTAATGTTAACAGGCTAGGTTAGGCTACTGCCTTAATAACTAACCGTGCTCGTCACACACAAATATAAAAAACAATACAATCATTTAATTGGCAGATTCATTTTTATTCATGTTTCACAATTGGATAATCCCATATAAACACACACATCACCATAGCTAGCAAGCATAGTGGGAGTGAATTTCGGGAGAAGCAGGAATGGGGTGGGGGCGGGAACTGCTGCAACGCCATGAGCTGGTGGCTGGGGTGCCGCCGGCAGTGCAGTAGCCGATCAGGGGCACCGGAGGGCGGCAGCCAATTGTCATAATGCCCCCTTATTCAATTCAAGTCTTGCCTAATGGGAGGGCCAGCCCTGACCACATACTTGTAAAAATAGTACCAAAGCGATAAAAAAACGAACATAGCATGTATATATTCCATTAAAGCTGGAGAAGATAAAGACAGAATAATATTCCAAGGCTCTGATTCAACAAGGAGAGGATTTGTTACAGTAAATCAGACGATCAAATTACAACTATGAAACAAAAAGTCCCTGTTTACAAAACGTTGGTCATTATGACACCAGGATTCATAAATTAAACTATTAACAAAAACACCAAATGTATCTGTGTGTGTGTGTGTGTGTGTGTGTGTGTGTGTGTGTGTGTGTGTGTGTGTGTGTGTGTGTGTGTGTGTGTGTGTGTGTGTGTGTGTGTGTGTGTGTGTGTGTGTTTTATCCCCCCAAAAGCAGAAAGCATTTAGAAATCTGTAAAAAAATATATAGGACAGACACTTATAAGCATCCTTATTCAATGTGTTTCCAATTTGGTCATCTGATTTACTGTAACAAATCCTCTCCTTGTTGGTCTTACAAATAGCAGTAAGGCCAAATTCAATGTTTTATCAAATAGTTGTATTATACTTTTTTTTATACTTACCAATTCTAAATCAAATAGCTAAATTATCCTTGGTATGATCCTATGATGACGTAACAATTCCATATGTTAGCTTAGTAGCTTAGTAGAAACCAAGACTCGGGACCTCCTGATTCAGCTTTTGTAAACTACATAAGAACAACATTGTTTTGAGACTCTGCAAACTGCAATCAGATAGACATGTATGAAGGGTGATACAGAAATAGCAAGTGATTGTGGACAGTACAAATAATCAGTTGAGATACAAAATGAATTGCATTGCTTATTAAGTGCTAATCATCATTGTGTACACTTACCCCTGGGCTCCATGATGTGTTGTTAACTGGGGCCTGAGAGGTGGAAGAGGAGACAGCAGGATCTCCCATCCTAACAGCAGAGCTGTCTTGGATGGTTGGCATGGTCGTTGCTATTATGAAAACAATAGCAGATTATGTTTTTCACATACTAGCATCTTTGTGAGGAAGTAAAGCATGGAATAAATACATATTATGAGGCTGATACTAATGTAACACAACTACTGAATTTATATGTGCAGTAACTATGCATATTAAATAGTTTATCGGGACCCAACCAAACTTAACTTACTGATAAAGGGGTTCTCTGTGTTGCAGATTGTTGACTGACAGTAATGTGAACAGGCATCTCTAGTTCTCCCACTCTACACCAATACCAGTCAGTGTTCTCCATCTTCAGTCCACTCATAGTCACTGTTAAAGGGGCAGTGCAGTCAAAAACGTGATAAACCAGGTTTTTTATGATAGTTTCACGCTATAAAGTTGGAATAACAATCTGAAATTGTGAAAATTATGATAAAATCTGGAATTTCAGCCTGTTCAGGTGGGATGTTTTTTTTTGCCAAAAGCATGAACTCTGAACTGATTATTCTGACCAATGACCAGATGTATCCTACTACTTTGAATGGGTAAGTGGGGAGTCTAATCGATCCCTTGTACCAATCAGGGCTGTGTATGTAAATAGATTACAATTTCTATCAACACACACACTTGATCAGACCGAGGATTTCAATAGCAAAAGGAGGCTCAGGGGAAAAAACATATTAGAAGTTATTTTCATGAAATAAACAGTAATTTATTGTTAATATAGTCATAATTTAACATTTGTATTAAAAAGATTGCATAAGGACTTGTCTTTTGGCAGCATCAGTGGTCTTCTTAAAGTCACTGATCTTCCATCTAAAGTCCCAGAATTGCTCCTCACACATGAGCCACTACCACCAAGCCTGCACCACCTCATACCACCAGGTTATTGTAGTGAAAATGGACAGTGGTACTACCTACTGGGCACAGACGGCAGTCCAACGTCTAGTTTGGATTTACATTTGGTTGAGTAATAACTAACGTGAATTCAACATGAAATCCACAAAACATTTGAAAAGATTAAAAACAATAACTCTACTTTCTGATGTTAATCAACATTACTGTCATTAACTCTCTTCCTGATTTTGTTTGAATCTACATGCCCCACTCAGTGGTAGATAACATCTATGGTATTCTATGGTCTAGTTGTAACATAATACATATTAATTTCAATACAGTGGCTTGCGAAAGTATTCACCCCTTTGGCATTTTTCCTATTTTGTTGCCTTACAACCTGGAATTAAAATGGTTTTTTGGGGGGGTTGTATAATTTGATTAACCCAACATGCCTACAACTTTGAAGATGCAAACATTGTTTTATTGTAAAACAAACAAGAAATAAGACAAAAAAATGAAAACTTGAGCGTGCATCACCCCCCAATGTCAATACTTTGTAGAGCCACCTTTTGCATCAATTACAGCTGCAAGTCTCTTGGGGTATGTCTCTATAAGCTTGATACATCTATCCACTGGGATTTTTGCCCATTCTTCAAGGCAAAACTGCTCCAAATTGGATGGGTTCCGCAGGTGTACAGCAATCTTTAAGTCATACCACAGATTCTCAATTGGATTGAGGTCTGGGCTTTGACTAGGTCATTCCAAGACACTTAAATGTTTCCCCTTAAACCACTCGAGTGTTGCTTAAAACCTCTTACATCTAGACGTTCCGCTAGCGGAACACCTGCTCCAATATCCAATGATAGGCGTGGCGCGAAATACAAACTCCTCAAATCCGAAAACGTCCATTTTTTAAACATATTATTATTTTACACCATTTTAAAGACAAGACTCTCCTTTATCTAACCACACTGTCCGATTTCAAAAAGGCTTTACAGCGAAAGCAAAACATTAGATTATGTCAGCAGAGTACCCAGCCAGAAATAATCAGACACCCATTTTTCAAGCTAGCATATAATGTCACAAAAAACAAAACCACAGCTAAATGCAGCACTAACCTTTGATGATCTTCATCAGATGACACTCCTAGGACATTATGTTATACAATACATGCATGTTTTGTTCAATCAAGTTCATATTTATATCAAAAACCAGCTTTTTACATTAGCATGTGACGTTCAGAACTAGCATTCCCACCGAACACTTCCGGTGAATTTACTAAATTACTCACGATAAACGTTCACAAAAAACATAACAATTATTTTAAGAATTATAGATACAGAACTCCTTTATGCAATCGTGGTGTCCGATTTTAAAATAGCTTTTCGGTGAAAGCACATTTTGCAATATTCTGAGTAGATAGCCCTGCCATCATGGCTAGCTATTTTGACACCCACCAAGTTTGGTACTCACCAAACTCAGATTTACTATAAGAAAAATTGGATTACCTTTGCTGTTCTTCATCAGAATGCACTCCCAGGACTTCTACTTCAATAACAAATGTTGGTTTGGTTCCAAATAATCCATAGTTATATCCAAATAGCGGCGTTTTGTTGTGCGTTCAAGACACTATCCGAAGGGTAAAGAAGGGTGACGCGCCCGGCGCGTTTCGTGACAAAAAAAATTAAAATATTCCATTACCGTACTTCGAAGCATGTCAAACGCTGTTTAAAATCAATTTTTATGTGATTTTTCTCGTAAAAAAGCGATAATATTCCGACCGGGAGTCGTTGTTTTCATTCAAAGACTGAAAATAAAAACATGGAGTCGTCTCGTGCACGCGCACGCCAGTCTCATTGTTCTCAGATCGACCACTTACCAAATGCACTACTGTGTTTCAGCCATGGCCTGCAAAGTCATCATTCAATGTTCTGGCGCCTTCTGAGAGCCTATGGGAGCGTTAGAAAATGTCACGTTACAGCAGTGATCCCCTGTTTTGGATAGAGATGATCAAGAAGGCCAAGAAATGGTCAGAGAGGGCGCTTCCTGTTTGGAATCTTCTCAGGTTTTGGCCTGCCAAATGAGTTCTGTTATACTCACAGACACCATTCAAACAGTTTTAGAAACTTTGGAGTGTTTTCTATCCAAAGCGAATAATTATATGCATATTCTAGTTTCTGGTCAGGAGTAATAATCAGATTAAATCGGGTACGTTTTTTATCCGGCCGTGCAAATACTGCCCCCTATCCATAACAAGTTAAGCAGTATGCTTACGGTCATTGTCCTGCTGGAAGGTGAACCTCCGTCCCAGTCACAAATCTATTGAGGACTGAAAGAGGTTTCCCTCAAGAATTTTCCTCTATTTAGCGCCATCCGTCATTCCTTCAATTCTGACCAGTTTCCCAGTCCCTGCCAATGAAAAACCAATGAAAAACATCCCCACAGCATGGTGGTGCCAGCATCATTGGTTTGCGCCAGACATAGCGTTTTCCTTGATGGCCAAAAAGCTCAATTTTAGTCTCATCTGACCAGAGTACCTTCTTCAATATGTTTGCGGAGTCTCCTACATGCCTTTTGGGCTTATTTTTTTCTTCAAGCAATGGCTTTTTTTCTGGCCACTTCTGTAAAGTCCAGATCTGTGGAGTGTACGGCTTAAAGTGGTCCTATGGACAGATACTCCAGTATTCACTGTGGAGCTTTGCAGCTCCTTCAGGGTTATCTTTGGTCTCTTTGTTGCCTCTCTGATTAATTCCCTCCTTGCCTGGTCCGTGAGTTTTTGTGGGCGGCCCTCTCTTGGCAGGTTTGTTGTGGTGCCATATTCTTTCCAATTTTTAATAATGGATGTAAAGTTTTGGATCTTTTTTTATAACCCAACCCTGATCTGTACTTCTCCACAACTTTGTCCCTGACCTATTTGGAGAGCTCCCTAGTCTTCATAGTGCCACTTGTATGGTTGTGCCGCTTGCTTAGTGGTGTTGCAGACTCTGGGGCCTTTCAGAACAGGTGTATACAGTTGAAGTCGGAAGTTTACATACACTTAGGTTGGAGTAATTAAAACTAATTTTTTCAACCACTCCACAAATTTCTTGATAACAAACTATAGTTTTGGCAAGTCCATTAGGACATCTACTTTGTGCATGACACAAGTAATTTTTCCAACAATTGTTTACAGACAGATTATTTCACTTATAATTCACTGTATCACAATTCCAGTGGGTCATAAGTTTACATACCCTAAGTTGACTGTGCCTTTAAACAGCTTGGAAAATTCCAGAAAATAATTTAATGGCTTTAGAAGCTTCTGATGGGCTAATTGACATAATTTGAGTCAAATGGAGGTGTACCTGTGGATGTATTTCAAGGCAACCTTCAAACTCAGTGCCTCTTTGCTTGACATCACGGGAAAATCAAATGAAATCAGCCAAGACCTCAGAAAAAATTGTAAACCTCCACAAGTCCGGCTCATCCTTGGGAGCAATTTCCAAATGCCTAAAGGCACCACGTTCATCTGTACAAACAATAGTACGCAAGTATAAACATCATGGAACCACGCAGCCGTCATGCCGCTCAGGAAGGAGACGCGTTCTGTCTCCTAGAGATGAACGTACTTTGGTGCGAAAAGTGCAAATCAATCCCGAAACAATAGCAAAGGACCTTGTGAAGATGCTGGAGGAAACAGGTACAAAAGTATCTATATCCATAGTAAAACCAGTCCTATATCGGCATAACCTGAAAGGCCGCTCAGCAAGGAAGACATCACTGCTCAAAAACAGCCATAAAAAAGCCAGACTACGGTTTGCAACTGCACATGGGGACAAAGATTGTACTTTTTGGAGAAATGTCCTCTGGTCTGATGAAACAAATATACAACCGTTTGGCCATATTGACCATCGTTATGTTTAGAGGAAAAAGGGGGAGGCTTGCAAGCCGAAGAACACCATCCCAACCGTGAAGGACGATGGCTGCATCATGTTGTCGGGGTGGTTTGCTGCAGGAGGGTCTGGTGCACTTCACAAAATAGATGGCAACACGAGGAATGAAAATTATGTGGATATATTGAAGCAACATCTCAAGACATCAGTCAGGAAGTTAAAGCTTGGTCGCAAATGGGTCTTCCAAAAGGACAATGACCCCAAGCATACTTCCAAAGTTGTGGCAAAATGGCTTAAGGACAACAAAGTCAAGGTATTGGAATGGCCATCACAAACCCTTGACCTGAATCCTATAGAAAATGTGTTGGCAGAACTGAAAAGGCATGTATGTGCAAGCAAGGAGGCCTACCAACCTGACTCAGTTACACCAGCTCTGTCAGGAGGAATGGGCCAACATTCACCAAACTTATTGTGGGAAGCTTGTGGAAGGCTACCCAAAACGTTTGACCCAAGTTAATCAATTTAAAGGCAATGTTACCAAATACTAATTTAGTGTATGTAAACTTCTGACCCACTGGGAATGTAATGAAAGAAATAAAAGCTGAAATGAATCATCTCTACTATTATTCTGACATTTCACATTCTTAAAATAAAGTGGTGATCCTATCTGACCTAAGACAGGTCATTTTTACGAGGATTAAATGTCAGGAATTGTGAAAAACTTAGTTTGAATGTATTTGGCTAAGGTGTATGTAAACTTCTGACTTCAACTGTATATACTGAGATATACTGAGATCATGTGACAGATCATGTGACACTTTGATTGCACACAGGTGGACTTAATTAAATTATGTGAATTCTGAAGGCTATTACCGTAATTTCCGGACTATAAGCCTCTACTTTTTTCCCGGGCTTTGAACCTCGCGGCTTAAACAATGACGCGGCTAATATATGGATTTTTCCCGCTTTCAAATTAAAAAATAAATAAATAAATAAACACATTCTGTGACGTGCTCAGTTTTTTGGCGGCATGAAGCTTTCATTAGAGCAATGAAATTGCCGAACGGGTTACAGTCAAATAACTTTTTTGTTTGCTGTTTAGATTAAATCGAGCGCGCTCAAACTTCCCATCATTCTGATTACAGTGGTCATTTTGTCACCCTTATCATGGCAAAGACACGGAGAAATGCATATGATGCAGCTTCAAGTTGAAGGCGATTGATCTGGCTGTTAGAAAAGGAAATAGAGCTGCTGCACGGGAGCTTGGTCTGGAGCAATGACTTTCTTGGTAGGCTACTGTTTACTGCTAATTTTTTATTTTTTGTTACAAGCCGTATTTCGTTAAAGCCTATTTATTTTTGTTACAAGCCGTGTTTCGTTAAAGCCTATTTATTTTTGTTACAAGCCGTGTTTCATTAAAACCTGCGTAAAGTTATTTTGTTTCAATGTATCGGTAGGCACCTGCGGCTTATTGACATGTGCGGCTTATTTATGTTCAAAATAATAATTTTTAAAAAAATCAGTGGGTGTGGCTTATATTCAGGTGCGCTCAATAGTCCGGAAATTACGGTAGTTGCACCAGATCTTATTTAGGGGCTTCATAGCAAAGGGGGTGAATAGGGGGTGAAAACGCACCACTTGCGTTTTTATGTTTTTGAAACAAGTCATTTTTTAAATTTCACTTCACCAATTTGGACTATTTTGTGTATGTCCATTACATTAAATCCAAATAAAATCCATTTAAATTACAGGTTGTAATGCCACAAAATAGGAAAAATGCCAAGGGGGGTGAATACTTTTGCAAGGCACTGTACATTTTGTATTCATCGTCATCATATTTATTTTGTTACACAGCTTGTACATTTAATTTACACACTTGATCATGATTAGTTACTGGCGTTGGACATTTGACAATATACATGAGAGATATAAGATGAACATGTAAAAAACAAGAGACAAGGTGAAAAGGTGGATGGAACATAACTAATATAACAGATAGTGTATGTGGTGATAATGAAAACAAACACAGCATACGGTCTTCAGTGGTTTATTACACAACAGGTTAGAGGGGTCTTTCTGGGGTGGGTTAAGAGGTATGACAGAAGCATATTGGAGGCAGATAGATGTTGTGACACAGGAGAGGGGAATGTTCTGTCCTTCCAGGTTAAGGACTCAACCAAGGTCACTCAGTCAGTCACTGCAGTGCTGCTGCCCTCTGCTGGAGAGGAAGTGAAACATTCAGTCACAATCAAACCACTGTAATCTTACAGACAATGGTAACGATAAGGTCCGCTTCTTAGAAAGTGGTGATACAGGTTTAAGTGCAGCAAACTAAAAAGACTAATGAAGATGTGTGTGGTTAAACAGTGATGTTTAGTACACATAGTAATGTGATGTTGTCTGTATCTTTGTTGAGAGATCAGCATCATCTGGTACAACAGACAGAGGAGACACCAACACTGACCTGTGTGGTCACCAGTAGAGCTAGTGAGCTGTAGACCACATTATCATCTGGTTCTGCTGACTACAGAGGAGGAACAGGGAGAGAGGTGAACAGGGAAAGTTCTGTCATGATGGAGAGTACACTATAAAAACACAGTTCTCAGTGAAATTAAAAGTATAGACAGTTATAATTGTGATATGTAACATAAAGGTGATATATTAGGCCTACAGCTATAATGGTGACATAACCATGACTATATTAACACTGAGGAAACAATCACCTACTGTTGTTTCTGATAACATAATACTAGCTGTGGATAATCAGTAGAAGAGCTTTACCTTGGTCTGTCCTTTTAGTTGGGCCTTGTGCTGGAGGATGACAGTGCTGTATGTGACATCATCATCAGCTTCAGGAAATAGATCCTGTTGGTAGAGAGAGACACAAATAACAACATCGTATTGTTATACTGTTATAGTGTACATGTACCTATTGCTTGTTCCAAGACAGAAAATGATACTGGAAATACAATTGTTTTCTAAAACAGATGGACATTTGCCAAGACTATGACGTTTAATGAGTAACAGCCATAATGTTGTGCAAGAGCCGAGATGCTTGTAGCCATATGCTGACCTTCTCTGCTGCCCTGAACTGATCAGGCATGACAGTGCTGTACATCATGTCATGGTGGCTCTCTGGGTTTAGGCTCTGAGAAATGGACAGCACTGAAGGTAAACACATGTCTATATGCATAGGAAGAGAGAGTAGAGGAACTTCAGATACTCAGCTCGCACTGCAGAGATGGAGAGAGAGATAGATAGAGAGATAGAACCCCAGCTCACACTGCAGCGATGGAGGAGAGAGAGAGAGATAACCCCAGATCACACTGCAGAGATGGAGGAGAGAGAGAGAACCCCAGATCACACTGCAGAGATGGAGAAAGAGATGGAGGAGAGAGAGAGAGAGAGATGGAGGAGAGAGAGCGAGTACAGGAACTTCAGATACTCAGCTCACACTGCAGAGACGGAGGAGAGAGAAAAAGAGAGAGAGAAAGAGAGATCCCCAGCTCACACTGCAGAGATGGGAGAGATGAGAGAGAGAGAGAGAGAGAGAGAGAGAGAGAGAAAGAGAGAGAGAAAGAGAGAAAGAGAGAGAGAGAGAGAGAGAGAGAGAGAGAAAACCACCGATCACACTGCAGAGATGGAGTGATTGGTTCTAGTCCAAGATCTCCACAGACCAAAACCAGGTTTATTCAGTTTGTACCTGCGATGCTGATTCTCTGGTGTGGGTCACTGCGCTGTATGTAATGTCCTGCTCAGGGTCAGCAGACTGCAAAGAAATAAATAGCAAAGAGAAACAAGACTTGTCTATTTTCCACCTAAACCACAGTTTGTTTCCACGGTAATCCTGGCAAGAGGAGCTAAACTCCTTTACCACATACATGAAAACAACAGATGTCAAATCTCTCTCATGCATATTAAAATACCACACATATTTTGCTCACTGGGTGTTTGTCAAGAAGGCACAGATTTGTATCAGCACTAGTTTTCAAATAGACATGAGTTGTAATACTGTGATATGACAGGATGCAGTCAGAGATATAAGAGCTTGGTTTCAGTTAGAATATGGGACCTTTTATGTCAACTCATTGATAATCAACTGAAGAGGTAACGATGGAGTCAAATGGTAGATGATCCCAGATCAAGAACAGAAAAGCAGATGGTTGAAAAGAAGAGAATAAAATAAGTTTACCCCATCCACCCCCCCCTCTTCGGAGGACAAATATCGTTTAGTTTTATACAGCTTTTCTGCTACATATACAAACATTTTACAGAAACATTTTACATATACTTTTTGCATACACGTTTTACATACATGGTACTTTTATATAAAGCAGTCACATAACAATAATATATTACCAAACATAAGCTCTTTAATCCCACCCCTCAGCCTCTCTCAGCCCATCCCACCTATCACTATAGAACACCCTCGTTTGGTTTCCATGTGCCATATATTTTTCAATTGTGCTGTGATGTTTAACATAATCTTTTTACCTTTCTAATTGTATAGTATCCACAGATTGTGTGCTAAAGATGAAAACCTTTCCTACTAGTATTATTATATTATTTATTGACTGACTATGGCTTTCCAACTCACCCAACACTGCTATTCGTAAGGTTCATTTTAAGTACATGTTGTGCTTTTTTAACCATTACTGAACCTGTGACCAGAAACAAGCTTCATAGGTGAATAGATTATCTATTGATTCTATTTTTTCGCTGCAAAATCTACAGAGCTGAGAATGTTGTACGCCCCATATATAAACCATTCTGTCGGTGGCAAGAATTTTATAAAATAATTGAAATTGAAATACTCTAAGTGTTTAACCAAGTGTTGTTTTTTGTACCAGTACATAAACCATGTGCCATGTAATCGGTACATCAAAAATCTCTTTCCATTTATTTTGCAACCTGTATGGATCATTTATTTATTTTTTTACTTTTGATGCCAGCATGAATGAGATGAGGAAGTCATCAAGACAGCTAGCTTGATTAAGCCTCTTCCATGTATATCATACTAGGTCAGGGTTTTTCAGCCTCCATATATCCACTAGCTCTAATGTTTCCATGATCTTCGTGATCTCCTTAAGTGCATGAGGGTGATAGTTTGTAGTGTGATTTCCTATACGATCCATAGAGGCATTTAAATCCGTTTTATAGACTCCCACCATAATAATAGATGTATTTATTACTTGTGAGCTCAATAGATTATTATATATATTTTCGAATATATACATATTTGACCCATATACATTAATTAGCCATATCTGTTTTTAGTCCAATAGCATACTTAAAATATCCATCTGTGTGCACAATCGAATCAAAAATCTAATTGATTGGTATAATCACCCTTTTGAGTTGCTTTGCCCAAGACAAAAATAGATTTCTTCCTCCCAGTCCGTTTTCCCCCCCAAAATCATCTATATTTGTAGAATGAGTTTCGTGTAAACATTAGATATTATATTCTTTCTCTTTAAGCCATGTAAAAATGTATCTTATTTTTTAATGATCTGCTAAGCCTGTCACACCCTGATCTGTTTCATCTGTCTTTGTGATTGTCTCCACCCCCCTCGAGGTGTAGGCCATCTTCCCCATTATCCCCTGTGTATTTATACCTGTGGTCTCTGTCTGTTGCCAGTTCGTCTTGTTTATCAAGTCAACCAGCAGTTTTTCTCAACTCCTGCTTTTCCCAGTCATTCTTTTTCTCACCCTCCTGGTTTTGACCCTTGCCTGTTCTGACTCTGAGCCCGCCTGCCTGGCCACTTTGCATGCCCCTGACCCTGAGCCTGCCTGCCGACCTGTACCTTTGCCCCACCTCTGGATTATTGACTTCTACCTACCCTGTCCCTGAGCCTGCCTGCCGTCAGGTACCGTTGCCCTACATCTGGTTTACTGACCCCTGCCTGCCTTGACCTGTCTATTGCCTGCCCCTGTTGGATTATTAAACCATTGCTAATTTGACATTGTCAG
This sequence comes from Salmo trutta, assembly GCF_901001165.1. Lineage (NCBI taxonomy): Eukaryota > Metazoa > Chordata > Actinopteri > Salmoniformes > Salmonidae > Salmo > Salmo trutta. Next base: position 5,153,484 of record NC_042961.1, on the reverse strand, counting down.
CATCTGGGTCTTACCTTCATACCTGATAAAGCCATTACAATTATAACTGGCTATACTTATTTCCACACTTACCATAATGATACCCACATTTCAATATACTTACCACAACCACTGAGTTGTTAGTTGTCTGGTCCTTGGCCTTACTGTTCTCTGGAATTAAATCAAATTTTATTTGTCACATGCTCAGAATACAACAGGTGTAGACCTTACCGTAAAATGTTTACTTACATCCCCTTTTAACCAAGAATGCAGTTCAATAAATAAAGTTCATAAAATATTTACTAAATTAACTAGAGTAAAGAAAAGCTAATCAATCAAAAAGTAACACAAAAAATGTACATGACAATAATGAGGCTTTATACAGGGAGTACAAGTACAGAGTCAATGTGCAGGGTACAGGTTAGTCGAGGTAATTTGTAAAGTGGCTATGGATAGATAATAAACAGAGAGTAGTTGCAGTGTAAAAACAAAGGGGGGGGGTCAATGTAAATAGTCCCGGTGGCCATTTGATTAGTTTAGTTGTTCAGCAATCTTATGGCTTGGGTGCAAAATCTGTTAAGGAGCCTTTTGGTCCTAGACATTGTGCTCCGGAACCATTTGCAGTGTGGTAGCAGAGAGAACAGTCTATGACCTGGGTGACTGGAGTCTTAATTTTTTATATATATTTTTTTACCTTTATTTAACTTGGCAAGTCAGTTAAGAACAAAATCTTATTTTCAATGATGGCCTTCCTCTGACACTGCCTAGTAAATAGTTCCTGGATGTCAGGAATGTTGGCCTCAATGATGTACTGCACCGTACGCACTGCCCTCTGTAGCGCCTTATGGTCAGATGCCGAGCAGTTGTCATACCAGGTGGTGTAGCAATTGGTCAGGATGCTCTCGATGGTGCAGCTGTAGAACGTTTTGAGGATCTGGGGACCCATGCCAAATCTTTTCAGTCTCCTGAGGGGGAAAAGTTGTTGTCGTGCCCTCTCCACAACTTTCTTGGTGTGTTGGACCATGATAGTTTGTTGGTGATGTGGACACCAAGGTACTTGAAACTCTCGACCCGCTCCACTTTAGTCCAGTCAAGGTTAATGGGGGCCTGTTCGGCCCTCCTTTTACTATAGTCCACGATCACCTCCTTTGTTTGCTCACATTGAGAGAGAGGTTGTTGTACTGGCACCACACTGTCAGGTCTCTGACCTCCTCCCTACAGGCTGTCTCATCGTTGTCATCAGCAAACTTAATGATGGTGTTAGAGTAGTGCTTGGCCACGCAGTCATGGGTGAAGAGGGAGTACAGGAGGGGACTAAGCACGCAACTCTGAGGTGCTCCAGTGTTGAAGATCAGAGTGGGATCAGAGAGGGAGGTGTTAAGTCTTAGGGTCCTTAGCTTAGTGATGAGCTTTGTGGGCACTATTGTGTTGAACGCTGAGCTGTAATCAATGATCAGCATTCTCACATAGATGAGGGAGTTATCAATTACATTTGAGTTTGTTATAATACAATAATACCTCTGAATGGATTTATTAATGACAATTCCTCCAAATATTTTCTGTCATTCAAGATAAATCCCAGGCAAGCAGTAAACTGTTGGTCACAATATCAACAAATGTAGTATTTTCTAAACTATTGTCCTTTTTTTATATTCACATAAAATGACTACTTACTATGCTTTCTCCACATCTTCCATGTTACTAGGATACCAGCTGTCACCACCACCAACATGCCCAGAGAGATGAGTAGGACTTTCACATCTATGGACCTGATTTGATTACATATAAAAACTTTACTTAAAAATACAATTAAAATAGATTATTATAATTTGATAGTTTGCAGTATGCACTTGTTGTGTGCACTGTTATGGTAAATGGAACAATTATTTATCTATTCACATGTGTGGAATTTGACTATGAAAATTAGGAGATTGTGTGTGTCATGTCCTGACCAGTAAAAAGGGTTGTTTGTTATTATAGTTTGGTCAGGGCGTGGCAGGGGGTGTTTGTTTAGGGTGTTTCGGGGTGTTTTGGTTTATGTTCTATGTTAGTGTATTTCTATGTTCGTTCTATTTCTATGCGTAGTTTATTGGGTTGACCTTCAATTGGAGGCAGCTGTTCCTCGTTGCCTCTAATTGAAGGTCCTATTTAATAGAGGGGTTTTTGTCATGGGATTTGTGGGTCGTTGTTTCTCTGTATAGTCATTTTGTCCTTACGAGACTGTTTTACGTCATTGTTTTGTTTCAGTGTTTTTGTATCACGTTCTTTCTTTAAATAAAGAAGATGAGCCTACACATTCCTGCTGCATTTTGGTCCACTCCTTACGATGAACGTGACAGTATGATTATCGTTGAGATTATTACTGTACAAATAACATTTTTTTTTTTTTAAAGAGTGCAACATGTTCTTGCAAATGAGTGAGAATAACACCAACATTGCTGCTACTTCTCACACGGCAACCACAGAAATGTTCTACCCAAGAGGAAGTGATAACAGTCTCTATATGCATTTAGGGAGGGTGTTTGGTTAGCATTAACTGTTGTAGTGTGTGATCGAATTGTAATGTTTCTCTGTGTTCATAGTATCTAACAATATGTGGGATAATACAGCTGAATGAGTGATAATAACCTCTGGTGGACTTCCTCCATGTTCCCCTCAGCTCCTTGACTTGTGTTGTCCGTCTGAACAGGCTCAGCAGTTGGAGAGGCAGAGGGTTGTTGAGTGGTTGGATCTTGGGTTGCTGTGAGGTAAAACAACAATATCATCAATGAAGTTAATGGTATACCAGACAGTCAGGTTGTATAGCAACATCACATTCATAGTTAATATTACAATTAGTTCCAGATGATACCAGTGGATAACACAAAGTGAATCATATTGATCATAAAGGATGTGATTGATCTACTAACTTGAGGTCATCTTAGAGCTTCTCTGTGTTGCAGATTGTTGACTGACAGTAATGTGAACAGGCATCTCTAGTTCTCCCACTCTACACCAATACCAGTCAATGTTCTCCATCTTCAGTCCACTCAGAGTCACTGTTAAGACTTTTCTGTTGTTGGCATCACTAGTCCGCTTTAATGTCACTGATATTCCATTTAAAGTCCCAGAATACCCACTCACACAATCACCACCCATCCTGCACCACTTCATATCTCCAGTGTTTCTATAGTAACAACGGACAGTGACACTCCCTCCTTCTGCTCCAGTCACTTCCTGTTGTTCCACATAGAGTTCTGGAGTACCTGAACACAGGTAAAAAAACAAGAATTCAGAGAAGAAAAAAGTGCTTTTACAACAGGCTCCTTAAAAATTCCTTAAAGTTGCAGTCTGATTGGTAAATTCATTTTTGGTCTTTTAAATTCATAATAATTATATATAGCCATTGATTCTTGAAGAATGTAACTTTCCTCACAAGCTTAGTTCTGTTACTACCTCATGACCCAAAAAAGAAACACCCTCTTACTGTCAACTGCGTTTATTTTCAGCAAACTTAACATGTGTAAATATTTGTATGAACATAACAAGAGTCAACTGAGACAAACTGAACAAGTTCCACAGACATGTGACTAACAGAAATGGAAAAATGTGTCCCTGAACAAAGGTGGGTCAAAATCAAAAGTGACAGTCAGTATCTGGTGTGGGCACCAGCTGTATTATTTACTGCAGTGCATCTCCTCCTCATAGACTGCACCAGATTTGTCAGTTCTTGCTGTGAGATGTTACCCCACTCTTCCACCAAGGCACCTGCAAGTTCCCGGACATTTCTTGGGGGAATGGCCCTAGCCCTCACCCTCCGATGCAACAGGTCCCAGACGTACTCAATGGGATTGAGATCCGGCCTCTTCGCTGGCCATGGCAGAACACTGACATTCCTGTCGTGCAGGAAATCACTTACAGAACGAGCAGTATGGCTGGTGGCATTGTCATGCTGGAGGGTCATGTCAGGATGAGCCTGCAGGAAGAGTACCACATGATGGAGGAGGATGTCTTCCCTGTAACGCACAGAGGTGAGATTGCCTGCAATGGCAACAAGCTCAGTCCGATGATGCTGTGACACACCGCCCCAGACCATGATGGACCCTCCACCTCCAAATCGATCCAGCTCCAGAGTACAGGCCTCGGTGTAACGCTCATTCCTTCAACGATAAACACGAATTCGACCATCATCCCATGTAAGACAAAACACGCGACTCGTCAGTGAAGAGTACTTTTTGCCGGTCCTGTCTGGTCCAGCGACAGTGGGTTTGTGCCCATTGGCGACGTTGTTGCCGGTGATGTCTGGTGAGGACCTGTCTTACAGCAGGCCTACAAGCCCTCAGTTCCGCCTCTCTCAGCCTATTGCGGACAGTCTGAGCACTGATGGAGGGATTGTGCGTTCCTGGTGTGCGTTCCTGGTGTAACTCGGGCAGTTGTTGTTGCCATCCTGTCTCTGTCTGCAGGTGTGATTTTCGGATGTACCGATCCTGTGCAGGTGTTGTTACACGTGGTCTGCCACTGCGAGGACGATCAGCTGTCCGTCCTGTCTCCCTGTAGTGCTGTCTTAGGCGTCTCACAGTACGGGCATTGCAATTTATTGCCCTGGCCACATCTGCAGTCCTCATGCCTCCTTGCAGCATGCCTAAGGCACGTTCACACAGATGAGCAGGGACCCCGGGCATCTTTCTTTGGGGGTTTTTCAGAGTCAGTAGAAAGGCCTCTTTAGTTTTCTAAGTTTTCATAACTTGACCTTAATTGCCTACCATCTGTAAGCTTTTAGTGTCTTAACGACCGTTCCACAGGTGCATATTCCTTAATTGTTTATGGTTCATTGAACAAGCATGGGAAACAGTGTTTAAACCCTTTACAATGAAGATCTGTGAAGTTATTAGGATTTTTACGAATTATCTTTGAAAGACAGAGTCCTGAAAAAGGGACGCTCTTTTTTTGCTGAGCTTATAATCTTGTTTTACCTACATGTACAGTATAGCTCTGTCTATGAAATTCAGAGTGGTTACACATTGGTCATTTCATTTGTTGTAATAGGCTATTTATAATTGGGTCATTATTTTGTATTTGACATTGCAGGATTACAGGACACTACATTGGACATTGCTCAGAACTATCATTCTACTTTACTAGATACAAGCAGTGAAGGGATCTTACCTGGAGTGACAGATAGGTAGAACCATTGTATCCTGATATCTGTTCCTCCATTGATCTCCACAACACACCTGTAATTCCCATAGTCCCATGACGTTAGGTCAGTCATGGTCACAGTGAAGATTCTCTTGTTGATGTCATCAGAGATTGAGGTCTTACCACTGCTCTTAGGATGGTCAGTGCGTACTACATAAGAACATACATCCCAACCTAATCCTTTACACCAGTATTTCACATGGTTGATGTGATTCAGATCATAGCGACATGGGAAGGTGATGGAGCCTCCTGTCTGCACAGACACATGCCTCCCTGTGGACACATCAACACAAAACACATTTAGGTTGGAATTCAATCACTTTGTTTCTGCACTATAAAACAACTTTTGTATGATTATGATTGATTACACTGTTCACAGCCCTTTATAGAAACGTCCCACATGAAACAATTATACGGTCTAAATACTGTAGTACAGTATATTTATATAATATGGTGTTCACTGCACTGCTTTTGTGGAATTTACTATAGTATTCACTATAGTGTTTTGCGGACATGACTGTAGTATATTGTAGTAACATCTGCCGACTACCAAGTTACTGTTTAATGAGGGGAACACCTCAACCAAAACATAAGACACACAGGTTTGTGACAGGCCACCTATTGAGTTAGGTCAACAGAGGATTAGGTTTGTTTGTTTGACACAGATAACACACATTAACAAGAGTACACCAAAATGACATCTTAGCTTTATGAAATACAACAGTGCTTTCACAGAGATTCAGCTGGCCAAGTAAACAAGATTACCAAAAACTGTGATAAACAATACTGTACTTCTGAAGGTAGAAAATAATAAACAGGTAACCACAGTGGTGTAAAGTACTTAACTAAAAGTACTTTAAAGTACTACTTAAGTATTTTGGGGGGGTTTCTGTACTTTAAAGTATTTTTACTTAACTTCTTTACACCACTGTGGTTACCTGTTTATTATTTTCTACCTTCAGAAGTACAGTATTGTTTATCACAGTTTTTGGTAATCTTGTTTACGAAGCATGTGTGTTTAGTGAGTCTGCCTGGTCAGAGGCCGTAGGGATGACCACGTGCATGTATTTGACAATTTTCCTGTCCAGCTAAGCATTCAAAATGTAAAAAAAGTACTTTTGGGTGTCAGGTAAAATGTATGGAGGAAAAAGTACATTCTTTTCTTTAGAAATGTTGTGAATTAAAATTAAAAGTTATCAAAAATACAATTAGTAAAGTACTACTTAAGTATTTTGGGGGGGTTTCTGTACTTTACTAATTGTATTTTTGATAACTTTTAATTTTAATTCACAACATTTCTAAAGAAAAGAATGTACTTTTTCCTCCATACATTTTCCCTGACACCCAAAAGTACTTTTTTTACATTTTGAATGCTTAGCTGGAAAGGAAAATTGTCAAATACATGCACGTGGTCATCCCTACGGCCTCTGACCAGGCAGACTCACTAAACACACATGCTTCGTTTGTAAATGACGTCTGAGTGTTGGAGTGTGCCCCTGGCTATCTGCAAATTAAAAAAACAAGAACATAATGCCATCTGGTTTGATAATCTATGGAATTTAAAATGATTTATACTTTCACTTTTGATACTTAAAAGGGGAATATCACTCAAAAACTAACTTTTGGTATTTGTTTCATTAGTTTACAGTTGATACAGTCCCAACATGTTTTGCATGTCAGCAGGGGCGGACTGAAACAATAATTCAGACCGGGAATTTGACTCCATCCCAGGCCACCCTGCTCACGCAAACCACCAGAACGCTAATTTTGTAGGCTAACCCTATTTGTTGATGTAACGCGTACCAAACTAGTTATACATTTGGCCGCTATGTTCATCTGGGAAGAAAGTTATCCCCATTACAAAATACAAACATTTGGGACTGACCAACAAGTAGCCTATCTGAACACTGAGTTTTCAAGGTATGGTATGGGTGCACCCTCAAACTTACTAGGAATACACCAATCATAGCACACACAAATATACAAGGCTAGACACACAAAACAATTAGCCTATACTTTTTAAAAAGAGAATGAGATATACAGAGTTAGCTCAAATGTTCAAATGATTATCTTTATATTCAAGCATCAAGAATATCAAAAGTATCAGAAAACTTCACACACACACATTCACTGAACTTGAACATAAGCTACAACAATGTAAGTAAGTATAATACAAAAGTCAAAAAAGCACTCCTCTACAAAACAAATGTAGATGACAATGTTCACTCACTGGTGTCCATAAAGCAAACAGCACAAAAATAAACATGAAATTGAACATTGGCTACATAACTGCAAGTATAATACGAATGTCCAAAAAACATGCCTCTGTACAAAAGCTTTAACTCACAGCACATGTTCTTTCACCCTTGTCAGCCTGTTAAGGAAGAGTCATAGCTACTTCAGAGTAACCAGGAAGTAGTTACCACTAGTAAACCAGTAGGCGGCACAGTAACTCACTGCTCTCCGCCATATTGTCAATGATGTCATCTTTGTCAAGTCCCATAAGAATCTCCTTCTCTGCCATCAAAAGGAACGCTTCAAGGTTCTCTTGAGTGAGGGAGGTTCTTAGGCGGTTCTTCAGGAATTTCAGAGTGGAGAAGGTCTTCTCACAAGCCACCTGAGTGATGGATCGGGTGAGGAGGAACTTGTAGCCCAAACCAATGATGTGATACGCATCCGTGAGCAGATTGTACTGAGACAGAAGAAGATAGCAGCATATCAGGCAGTTATACATGTGGAAAAACTTCTGCTCACCAACTCCACACTTTCTTCAGGATCCTCAAAGCCTTCCCCTGATTCATCACTGGCGGGGCGGCACTGGTGTGGTACTCCTCCAATGCTGACAGTTTCAGTCTTTCCCACTGTTGTGCAAGGCTGATCAGTTCAGCCTGCAATGCCTCAACAGTGGCATGTTCATCAAATTCCAGTAAGCATTTGCTGAGCTCCTTCATGGCTGTCTTTGGAAGGCCCTTTTCTCTGATCTCAGGAAAGTGCTTCGGATTTATGCAGGAGACATCTGCACACAGCACTGCATTTGCTGCATAACGGTGGTGAATACTTTCAACAACAGTGTCCGTTCCTGTCACCAAGTGCTGTGCTGTTACGATATCCATGCCATTTGTTTGCAAGTATTTAGAGAGAGGGGATGTCTGCTCAAAAATCCTGAGAAAAACCTCAGCTGTAAGTATGGTTTCATACTTTAGGAGAGCATCCTTATACCCTTGGGCCTTGCTTTATGGTCAGGTTTTATGGTCACATCCTTTTCAATTCTTTCCATAGTGATGACCACATCTGTGTAAAGTGCACGGTCAGGTGTTACAAAGCTTCCAAATACTTACACTCTATGCAGTTTGGCTTCAGAGCAAAACACTCCACAAAAACGGCCAACTGCTTTCTTCTGGAAAATGTGAAGTCCAAGATGGACAAAGGGGGCATTGTTGGGGCTGTATTTTTGGACCTAGGGAAGGCTTTTGATACTGTTAACCATAAGGTTCTCATCACAAAAATGTCCAAGTTCAACTTTTCCCTCGATGACTTGAGATGGATGAAATCATACCTTGAAGGCAGAACTCAGCATGTCAGAGTGAGCAATGAGCTGTCGCCCACTATTAGCTATGATGTGGGCGTGCCCCAAGGGTCAATACTGCAGCCCCTCCTGTTCAGCCTGTACATTAATGATCTGCCTTCTGTCTGTACTGGGTCTGAAGTTCAAATGTATGCAGATGATACAGTGATATATGTGCAGGCAAAGAGCAAACAACAAGCTGCACAAGAACTCACTACTGTAATGGTCCAGGTGACAAAGTGGCTCAGTGACTCATGTTTGCATCTCAATGTGAAAAAAACTGCCTGCATGTTCTTCACAAAGAGGGCAACTGATGCTACTGAGCCAGATGTCTATGTGTCAGGGGTGAAGCTCCAGGTGGTATTTGATTTTACGTACCTTGGCATCATACTTGATTTCAACCTCTCTTTTACAAAGCAGGTGAAAAGGGTAACTCAAATAACCAAATTCAACCTAGCTAATTTCCGATTTATATGAAATTGTTTGACTACAGAGGTAGCAAAGCTGTACTTCAAATCTATGATACTCCCCCACTTAACATACTGCTTGACTAGTTGGGCCCAAGCTTGCTTTACAACATTAAAACCCATTCAGTCTGTCTACAAACAGGCTCTCAAAGTGCTTGATAGGAAGCCCAATAGCCATCATCACTGTTCCATCCTCAGAGAGCATGAGCTCCTGAGTTGGAGAAATCTTGTGCAATACACCAACGCATGTCTTGTATTCAATATCCTAGATGGTCTGGCTCCCCCTCCCCTCAGTACTTTTGTTAAACAGAAAACCCAAACACATGGCAGCAGATCCACAAGGTCTGCGATTAGAGGTGACTACGTATATAGTTACCTTACGGAAAAGCACCTTTATGCAATTTGAATTCTCTGTGGGAGCTTCCCAAGTTTGGAATAAATATTCTGTAACAGGTGTGTTTTTGTGCTCAATGCTGGATCTATTCATAATTATTTAAGAGATGATTGTTTGTCAGACACACACAACTGCACCACCTATCACACTTTCACAAAAAAAATGAAAAGATGGCTAAAGGCCAATCAGACTTCTGAACATAATCCCTAGTTGTGTATTGAAGCTTTCCATGTCATCTGTTGTCTGTAGTTTGTGAGGTGTGGAAACACTTTGTTTCTTTTATGGATTTTGTCTTGTTGCTTTTTGTGCTATGTTGCTCTGTTTGCATGCTATGTCTTGCTTGTCCTATGTTGCTCTGCGTGTGCTCACTGCTCATTGATTGTCTGTATTGTTTTTGTAATTGTTTTTAATAACCTGCCCAGGGACTGCGGTTGAAAATTAGCCAGCTGGCTAAAACCGGCACTTTTACTGAAACGTTGATTAATGTGCACTGTCCCTGTAAAAATAAAAATCAACTCAACTCAACTCCTTAATGGGTGGAGGCAGCAAACCATGTTAGGCCAGCTGTGATTTACAACCTGATAGCAATATTGTTTGGCCTACCAAGAAAGGTATTGTTGAATTAAAATTAAATTAAAGGTATTGTTCATTAAACTGCATCCATCTATTCTGTCAACAATGCCTTACTGTATGTCATGGAATTTTGAGTCAAATAGAACCAATTTTTAAAACCTTTCATAACGTTGGTTTTGTAGCATAAACTGGGAATTCGATATTTTTGACTGATATTATGATTGTCTGTTTCATATCTGCAATGTAGTTAAGATGCTGTCAGTTCCACTTTAAACTTGGCCTTTTCAATGACAATTTGAATGTCATTGAGAAAACAGAAAGGTATCAAATAATGTTTTCACAAACATCCTTTCTGAATTTAAAAGTCATCCTAGAAGTAATCAGCTATTTGTAGTTTTCCAAAAGTATCTGTAATCTGATTACAACATTTTAGCTGGTAACATAACAGATAACAGTAAAAAAAAAAAAGTAATCTGTTACTCCCCAACCCTTAGTGAAAACTATACTATACTACAGCTATGTCCGCAAAAACACTACAGTGAATACTACAGTAAAGTCCACAAAAACACTACAGTGAATACTACAGTCATGCCTGAAAAAACAATACATTGAATACTATACTATAAATCAATCAAATCAAATTGTATTTGTCACATGCACAGGGTTAGCAGATGTTAATGTGAGTGTAGCGAAATGCTTTTGCTTCTAGTTCCGATAGTGCAGTAATATTTAACAAGTAATCTAACAATTCCCCAACAACAACCTAATACCAAATTTCTTCAGCCTCCTGAGGCTGTTGCACCTTCTTCACTACACTGTCTGTGTGGGTGGACCATTTCAGTTTGTCTACGATGTTATGCCTAGGAACTTAAAACGTTCCACCTTCTCCACTGCTGTCCCTTCGATGTGGATAGGGGGGTGATCCCTCTGCCGTTTCCTGAAGTCCATAATCACTACAGCCATGTCAGCAAAAACACTACCGGGAATAGTATAGTATACCAGTCATGCCCCCAAGAACACTGCAGTGAATATTACAGTAAAGTCTGCACAAACACAACATTGAATACTATTGTATACTATAGTCATGTCTGCAAAAACACTAGTCCGCAATACTATAGTATATACCTATAGTAATAGTACAGTATTTATACCATAGTATACTTTAATATTTTTTCATGTGGGTAAGTTGTAAATGTGTAATATATTTGTAGGTTTGAACTAGGATCACAATGGAAAAAAATGTACAACTTTTTTTGTGTTACTCTCAACACATTTCTAAATACATTGTATCCACATTTGGGGTTGTTTTGTTTTTTAAGTAGTCAGATAAAATCTATCAGTCAAAGGATACTAAAGTGTTGAGTATAGTATTCTACAGTATACTGCAACATTCTACAGTAAGCGTTACATGATCAAGTCGGAACCTCAGTGGAAATCCCCGGCATGAGCTCCCCAAGGACAGCACGTTTAAATTAAAACAGCAGTAAAGCTAGCTAGCAGTCCAATCCATCTAAACATTCTAAAGTAAGTACTACGTCATTGATGAATACTACAGTGTGTAGAATAGAATTCTCCAGTATATGACAAAATTCTATTGTAAGCACTACACGATCGAAGGGGATACTACAATCTATCATATAGTATTCTCCAGTATACTACAAAATACATAAATAAGCACTACACAATCAAGGTATACTACAGTGTGGTGTAGAATTCTACAGTATACTACAGTTTACTATAGAATTCTATAGTAAGTAATATAGTTTTCTATAGTAAACGGTAGTATTGTTGTTTGTAGGAGATTACACATACCTGCTGAGAGTCTGGGGAAGATGAGGAAGAGGAGGAGGATGAGGCGGGCGAGATGGGGAGCCATGTGAGGGTTTGACTCTGCGTGTGTGTGAGACAGGTATCTATGTACTGATGTGTGTGTCAAGAAAAAAGTCAACAGCCAGAATTACTCTACTTCCTTATGTTCACAGACCTCAGTGTCTTTAACTCTCTTCCTGCTTCTGTTCGCGTGTACATTCCCCCAACAGTGGCAGATAGCAACTATTGCATTATATGGACTAGTTTAACCTAAAACTCATAGTCACTACAATGTACATGTATTTCAGCTTTCTCTAAGGCCTTTTTGGGACCAAGATTCACTACTATCCTGTTGCGCTCTGATGGAAAACAGGCCATTAATGATACAAATATTGGATGCAGGGACATGATGCACCACATTTTCAGTGGCCAAAATCAGTATTTCTGAGGAAGGCCATTAAAGGCAAAAATGTCAGTCTTTTAAAACTAGTAATGTTTAATAGTGAGCTAGCATTGCGCCTTTTTGTTTCCAAATTCAGTATTTCAGATTTTATTCTGTATAAAAAAAAATCATACATTTGTATCAAAGAAATTGATAGAATTGAGATGTGCTACAGAGATGTAGTGATGGGTACTAGATCAAGACCTCCACAGACTCTCACGTTAAACCAAGTTCATAGTTCAGGGTCCTCCAGACCACAACCCAGTCTGATGTGGTTTTACGTTCAACAAGAACACTCTCTGTCTCTCTCCCTTTTCTATACAGGAAATAAGGCCTGGTCATACAGTAGGCGCAGCTCATAGCCGCAGATAATGTATTCATAGCCAAAGTGTCAAAGTTAGCTCAGGAAGTTGCAATACCACAAGGCTGCAAATCTTGGGTAAACTCATTCCATGACATCATGTTAAATACTGAGCTATACCTTCTATCTTTGGCTCCATCTCAGTTATCTACTTCTGATACATCAGAATTTAACACTCAAACTCACAAAGCACAGAAATAACAATTTTTGATAGCCCACAGGCACTTCTTCAGTATGACATTTTCTTTTGAATTTCCTTCATTGTATTTTGGTTTTTCAGTCCTACTACCTTTGTTACTGCCTGTAGGGTTGGCCCCTTTAAAAGTATTAAAGTGGAGGCAGCAATATAGAGTCACAATTGGGTTATTTTAGAAAAAGGTTGTGGATTTCCAGAATCCGGTGAAGAAAATGTAAGTTGGGCCCTAAAAGCTAAATACCTTGTGTCAAATGTTCAGCATGGTCTGCCCGGGATGAGTTCTAACCCAGCCATTAGTCGTGTTCCTCTGCTCAGACGTTGCTGATTCATGCCAGATCTTACAATGCCTGGATAGGTATTTTACATATCAGCAAACCACATCAAGGTTGTGTTCCCCTGCTCAGATGTTGCATGCATCAACCAATGGTTGTGTGCCACGTCGTCATCAATTGTGCTGTTGGGCACTAGATTGCTATAATGCGACCATGACTAAATACATGTTGTTCTCTAGTTCTCGCAAGAATATTCCAGATGGACTACATATTTATTCATTGGATGGTTCTCCCATTGATCGGCTTCCCGTCTACAAATATCTGGGCATCTGGATTGACAAAGACTTGATGTTTAAAAAAAAACATATGGATGAGCTAGTTAATTAAAAAGCTAAGATTTAAAGTGGGCTTTTTAGAAATAGATATGGCCTCTCCCTAAATAGCAGGAATCAGATTGTACAGTTGACTTTCCTGCCAGTTTTTGATTATGATGACACCCTTTACCAGATTGCAGCAGCCACTACTCTTAAATCTTTGGATGGCGTCTACCGTAGCGCCATTCGTTTTATCACTGGTGACAGTTTTAATACTCACCACTGCATCCTGTATCAAAAGGTTGGCTGGTTCTCAAGTAGATCAGTTAATGACTTCCTTTTTGTTTACAAAGCCCTACTACACAAGCTTCCAATCGACCTAACTTCGTTGCTAACGTATAAAAGAATGAGATACCAAACCTGTTCACAGAGTTGGTTAACTCTTCAGATTCCTCAGGTCTCCACGACATTAGGTAAATCTGCTTTTAGTTTCCAAGCTCCACATTCTTTTTTATCACTTACAAAATCCATTACATTTGGATTCCCTGGTGCCACTGGAGCATTTTAAAACCCTGGTGAAAAATGAGTTCACCGAGGTATACAATTGATTTAATAATTTGTTTATGATGCCCGTGATGTTCTAATGTAATGTACTTGTTATTCTATCTTGCAGTTTATCTTTTATTTTATGTCCTCAGGGCACCATTGAAAATGAGACCCTGGTCTTAATTGGGCTCCCCTGATTAAATAAAAGTGAATAAATTATAAAAACATATGATGTGGTTAGCTGATACATAAAATACCTGTCCAGGAGATATAAGATCTAGCCTGCGTCAGCAACATCTGAGCAGAGGATATGTTATAGAAATCAACGGACAGTCGATGACGTGGAAGGCAACCATTGATGCATGCAACCTCTGAGCAGGGGAACAAAACTTTTATGTTGCCTTAGCCCCTCCTACAGAGACAAACCAAAAAGGTTAATCAATCAAAAAACAACACATTCAAAATGACAAATAATATTGTCTGTAACATAAAGTAAACTACCATAAATGAATCAAAGTAAATGTTGACTGCGAACAACAGTTACAAAATGACCATGGAATAAAGTGCATGGATGCATGGATTATGTGAACAGCACTAGACCACACGATCAAGAAAAAATGGCGCCAGAGAAGAAGGCTGACGATTTACGTGTCCCCAACCGATTGTGTTTTTTAGTTCGTTTATTTGCGTTTTTTGTAACTTATTTTTTTTTACATATTTTGGTCATAATGTTGCCGCTACCGTCTCTTGTGACCGAAAAAAACTTCTGGACATCAGGACTGTGATTACTCACCACAGACCGGCAGAATCTTTTTTTCCCTTTAACGAGTCTGACGAGCCCGACGCAAATTACATACTGATTTCTCGGGAACAGGCCCAGATCCACGTGATTTGCATGAAGAGGAGGCAGAGAAAAAGGAGCTAAAGGGCTGGCTGCCTTCTGAGAATTCGTAGGCGATCGAAGAAAAAAAAAACCCACTTCCTTCCATTCTGCTAGCACACGTGCAATCTTTGGAAAACAAAATAGATGATCTACGCAGAAGATTAAACTACCAACGGGACATTCAAAACTGTAATATCTAATGCTTCACAGAGTCGTGGCTGAACGACGACACTATCAACATACTGGATATATGCTGTACCGGCAGGATAGAACAGCGGCGTCTGGTAAGACAAGAGGCAGCGGACTATGTATTTTTGTAAATAACAGCTGGTGCACGATATCTAAGTCTCGAGCTATTGTTCACCTGAGGTTGAGCATCTCATGATAAGCTGCAGACCACACTACCTACCTAGAGAGTTTTCATCAGTATTTTTCATAGCTGTTTACATACCACCACAGTCAGAGGCTGGCACTAAGACAGCATTGAATGAGCTGTATTCCACCATAAGCAAACAAAAAAATGCTCACCCAGAGGCGGCGCTCCTAGTAGCTGGGGACTTTAATGCAGGGAAACTTATATCCGTTTTACCAAATTTCTATCAGCATGTTAAATGTGCAACCAGAGGAAAACAAACTCTGGACCATCTTTACTTCACACACAGAGACACATACAAAGCTCTCCCTCGCCCTCCATTTGGAAAATCTGACTATAATTCTACCCTCCTGATTCCTGCTTACAAGCAAATATTTTAGCAGGAAGCACCAGTGACTAGATCAATAAAAAATGGTCAGATGAAGCAGATGCTAAGCTACAGGACTGTTTTGCTAGCACAGACTAGAATATGTTCCAGGTTTCCTCCGATGGCATTGAGGAGTACACCACAATAGTCATTGGCTTCATCAATATGTACGTATGTACATACCCCAACCAGAAGCCATGGATTACAGGCAACAGCCGCACTGAGCTAAAGGCTAGAGCTTCCGCTTTCAAGGAGCGGGACTCTAACCCCGAAGCTTATACGAAATCCCACTATGCCCTCCAACGAACCATTAAACAGGCAAAGCGTCAATATAGGACTAAGATCGAATCGTACTACACCGGCTCTGATGCTTGTCGGATGGGTCAGGGCTTGCAAACCATTACAGACTACAAAGGGAAGCACAGCCGAAAGCTTCCCGGTGACATGAGCCTACCAGATGAGCTAAACTACTTCTATGCTCGCTTCGAGTTAAATGGCACTGAAACATGCATGAGAGCACCAGCTGTTCTGGAAGACTGTGTGATCATGCTCTCCACAGCCGATGTGAGTAAGACCTTTAAACAGGTCGACATTCACAAGGCCGCAGGGCCAGACGGATAACCAGGATGTGTACTGCGAGCATGCGCTAACCAACTGGCAAGTGTCTTCACTGACATTTTCAACCTCTCCCTGTCCGAGTCTGTAATACCAGCATGTTTTAGGCAGACCACCATAGTGCCTGTGCCCAAGAACACTAAGGTAACCTGCCTAAATAACTACCGACCCATAGCACTCACGTCTGTAGCCATGAAGTGCTTTGAAAGGCTGGTCATAGCTCATATCAACACCATTATCCCAGAAACCCTAGACCCACTCCAATTTGCATACCGCCCCAACAGATCCACACATGATGCAATCTCTATTGCACTTCACACTGCCCTTTCCCACCTGGACAAGAGGAACACCTATGTGAGAATGCAATTCATTGACTTCAACTCAGCATTAAACAACATAGTGCCCTCAAAGCTCATCAATAAGCTAAGGACCCTGGGACTAAACACCTCCCTCTGCAACTGGATCCTGGACTTCCTGACGAGCCACCCCCAGGGGGTAAGGGTAGGTAACAACACATCCTCCACGCTGATCCTCAACACAGGGGCTCTTCAGGGGTGCGTGCTCAGTCCCCTCCTATACTCCCTGTTCATTCATGACTGCATGGCCAGGCACGACTCCAACACCATCATTACATTTGCAGATGACAGAACAGTGGTAGGCCTGATCACCGACAACAACGAGACAGCCTATAGGGAGGAGGTCAGAGACCTGGCCATGTGGTGCCAGGACAACAACCTCACCCTCAATGTGATAAAGACAAAGGAGATGATTGTGGACTACAGCAAAAAGAGTACCGAGCACGCCCCATTCTCATCAACGGGGCTGCAGTGGAGCAGGTTGAGAGCTTCAAGTTCCTTGGTGTCCACATCACCAACAAGCTAACATGGTCCAAGCACACCAAGACAGTTGTGAAGAGGGCACGACAAAACATATTCCCCCTCAGGAGACTGAAAAGATTTAGCATGGGTCCTCAGATCCTCAAAAGGTTCTAAAGCTGCACCATCGAGAGCATCCTGACTGGTTGCATCACTGCCTGGTATGGCAACTGCTCGGCCTCCGACCGTAAGGCACTACAGTGGGTTGTACGAACAGCCCAGTACATCACTGGGGCCAAGCTCCCTGCCATCCAGGACCTCTATATCAGGCGGTGTCAGAGGAAGGCCCTAAAAATTGTCAAAGACTCCAGGAACCCTAGTCATAAACTGTTCTCTCTGCTTCCTTATGGCAAGCGGTACCGGAGCGCCAAGTCTAGGTCCAAGAGTCTTCTAAACAGCTTCTACTCCCAAGCCATAAGACCCCTGAACACCTAATCAAACGGCTACCTAGACTATTTCTATTGCCCCCCCTTTTTACACCGCTGCTACTCTGTTGTTATCATCTATGCATAGTCACTTTAATAACTCTACCCACATGTACATATTACCTCAACTAACCGGTGCCCTGCCCATTGACTCTGTTTCCGGTACCCCCCTGTATAGTCTCGCTATTGTTATTTTACTGCTGCTCTTTAATTACTTGTTACTTTTAATTCTTATTCTTATCCATATTTTTTTGTTAACTGCATTGTTGGTTAGGGGCTCGTAAGTAAGCATTTCCCTGTAAGGTCTACACCTGTTGTATTTGGCACATGTGACTAATACAGTTTGATTTGATTTGATTTAAGTATAACAAACATGTAATCTGATGTGTCCCGGCATGATATTACTGAGATATACAGTACATGAATGAAATGACTCTGGTGTGTTTAGGTGCTTCGGTAGCCTACTCTATAGAGCCCTGCTTAACCCCGTGACACAGCCTTCAGGCTTTGGCTAACGAAGCATCCAATTTTGAATTCTTCCCGCCTAGATCAGAAGGCGGAAACAACACTGGGAAAAAATATTTTGAGTCTTTGTCTGTGCAACTGTTTAATGTCAGAAAAAGTCAATGTTTGTACGAGGCCACACAACTCTGATCTCTCTCTTAGTACCAGCCATGGTATTACATATAGAACTATTTAGGCCGGGGGTCGGCAACCCGCGGCTCTAGAGCCGCATGCTGCTCTTTAGTGCCGCCCTAGTGGCTCCCTGGAGCTTTTTCAAAAATATGAAAATGGAAAAATGGTGTGAATATATTTTTTGTTTTAATATAATTTATTATCCAATGCTGTAAAAAATGTGTATAATAAATATTTAATTTCAACATTTCTGTCAACGAAGATTTACGTCATAGCCTGCGACACACGTTTCTTTCAGCTCGGCGTAGTGCCAGACAGGTGGCTGTTGCAAACAAACCGGCGGGTGTGTCATGGGCCATGGATCCCAAAGGGAAAAAGAGAAAGATAGCTGAGGAGAACAGAGGATTCCACAGTCCTTGGACCGAATCATTTGCTTTCATTGCCAAAGCGGAAGGATTGCCTGCATGTTTGCTTTGTAATGAGAAGTTGTCAAATAACAAAAAGAGTAACGTGGAAAGACATTTCCATTCTTCCTGACAGTTATAGGAACATGAAGAAATATGCATTTGGAGTATTATCCATCTTTTGATCAACATACCTGTGCGAGCAGATATTCTCAAACATGAACTACATAAAATCCAAATACCGCACCCGCCTCACAGATGAGAGCTTGCAGTCCTGCGTGAAGATTAAAGTTACATTTTACATGCCCGATGTTGAGAAGCTGTCCAGTGATGTCCGAAAACAGAAGTCACATTAAACGGGTAAGAACACAATCCTGTCATAGGCACATATTTAGTAACAAAGTGGCTGTTTTTATAAAGTGATTTCTGATTTTTGTCAGTATATATTTGGAATGACACATATTATTGGGTTTTGTTGCTCAGGTCCGAGGATGGCTGCATTGTATTGTGCGTGTCAAAAGAGAAGAGGAGCTGCTGCACATTTGCAGAAAACTAAAGAGAAGAGGATAATGCACAGAAATCGAACTTAAACTGTATTATTTTAATTTTATATACTTTACCTTTTCAAAAGGCTGCTGTTTTATTGCACTCTGTCTGTTGCCCAGATAAGGGGGAAAAGAGAAGAGGATTGTATCGTATTATTGAGGATTGAAAAGGACTGCATTTTATTTCCATGGGGAGGTCTGAAATTACAGGAGGCCTATTATGCACGTTGCACATTTTGTTGTTGTTTTTTCAAATCCTAAAATAAAAATGACATCAAAAATCTGATTTCTGTATTGTATTTCTATAATTTCATCAATGCAACGAAACATAATACATGAATATTATAATGGAAGTTAAACTTATTAAAGCACCATCGTACAGCAGAGTAGTCACGTGGTGCGTCATTCTCTCCAGGATGCGCTGCAGGTAAAATAAACGTTTAATCATGAATGCTCATTATGTATTTATAGTCTACTTATCATTTTGATAGTAGGCTAATATAGCTAGTATAGACACTTACAGCACGTGTTGCCTTCATTATAAGGCTTATATAAGGCTTTTAATTTTTTGCGGCTCCAGACAGATTTGTTTTTTGTTTTTTTGGTCCAATATGGCTCTTTCAACATTTTGGGTTGCCGACCCCTGATTTAGGCTAATAGGATCTCTGTGGTGCCAGCAAACTCATTAATGTGTTCTGACTGCCATCTTATTCAGATTATGCCTATCTTCATTAAAGCTTTATACAGAAGACCATTTTTCTAAATTAAAGTTAGCCTTTTATAGAGAGGGCATCCATTGAACTCCTATACATACTCTTTAAGCTCTGGACCTGTTTCTGTTTCTGTAGTGAACTCTAGTCCCTGTATAACTGTCCCAATAGGCTGTTTGGCCCGCTGGATACTGATGAATACTGTCTTCATCCAGCAGGGGTCAGTAAAGTTCCACCTGGGATGTAAAGTGATGAACATACAGTAAGTGCAATGTACAGTTAAGATAAGGAAGGAGTCATTGGGTTTGGCTCGTCGAACCCATACTACTGCTGCTGCAGTCAGCCAACAACGAGTTGCAATTTGCTGAAATTGCTGAAGGCCTTCTGCTGCCGTGCACGAGCTGAGCGCCTGCTGCTGACGTCACTCACAATGCACTTTTGCAGCCAGGCACGTGTTGTGACAGAGAAAATCGTTTTTGTGTCATTTTAGAGGGAAAATGCGTGCATTTTTCAAAAGTTGCTAAAAGTTCCAAATACATTTTTAAAAGTAGCTATATTTGTTGCTAGGTGCTGTTTGAAAAAAAAGTTGCCAGGGTAGTCTGAAAAGTTGCTAAATCTAGCAACAAAATTGCTAAGTTGGCATCACTGCCCCCAGGTCCTAGCACCTGCCCTTTAGAAGTTTAAGATGCGATGGAACGGTTGACGAAAAAAAGAAGAAATCACACAGAAAATATATTGATTGATATATAGATTTATTTAGGGGGGGCTCATTAATTAGCGACCAAGACAAATGAGCATCCACAAACTTCTTGTAAAATAAACCAATAGTAACTCCACACCAGCTGCTGCCTCCGCTCTAGTACTGCAGGGTCAACCAACCCTATAGTTTAGCTAAGCTGTCTTTTATCAACATTTAATGTAATGAGTTAACCTGAAACCTGTAGTCTTGTGGTACAGCAGCTTCCTGAGCTACTGCTGATGAGCTACCTTACAGGACAATGTGGTTTTGAGATGCGTCTATGACCAGGGTTTATTTCCTCGACACAGACAACGTTTATTGTTTCTTTTTCTATTCCTTTTTAGTCTTTTAAGACAGAGAGGCTTCATATCTGGATTTTGTCTAACCACCTTAAAATCACATAGACTGGATTGTGGAAGGTCTAATCATCAGTTTACTTTGAAGCTGATTTTAGGTCTGGTCTGTGGAGATATTGGCCTAACTTTATTGGGGGAAAAATACATCAAGTAACTACATACAGTAAGTACATTAAATAAAGAATTTAAATTAATTTAGTTGAATAAATCAAATCATATCAATTGCATTGACTGATCCACAGAATATATTGTTACCAGCCAATCAGGGGCATGTTCACTTAAACAGAAGCAGAAAGAGGGGTACAGACAGTGATGTTTATAGGAATCATTGTCGTCGGTGCCTCGGCCCTTGACACATACATTTGTGTACAGTTTGTACCACACAGAAACACAAACCACACATGGCTCCTCATCTCTCCCTCCTCCTCGTCATCTTCTCCAGACTCTCAGGTACTGGTAAAATGTTTTTATGAATTGATAAAGTCTCATGTTTCTGTGCACTGCTGCTTGAAGTCAGGTACTGGCTACATGCTGAAACCCTGAAGACAAAATATTGGCTAGCCTATATATTGATCCCACACTCATCCCTGCCATACCAGCCATGTTGTGCACTACTCACTTCTACTGGTGTCCTGAATGGGTAATTGGTAGACAACCTTATCAGTCGACCGAAAGGAGTCTAAAAGTGTTTTCTGTTGCTGTGTCTGCAGGTACTCAGTTAGGGGCGTACAGTGTGTCAACAGTAAGTAAGGTGTCTGTGAAGACAGGAAACTACATCACCATCCCATGTCGCTATGATCAGAGATACATACAATATGTCAAATACTGGTGTCAAGGAGATTACTGGAATTCTTGTTCTGCTCTTGTACGCACGGACCAACCAAAGCTATCTGGGACGGTGTCAATCTCTGATGATGTCACCCGAAGAATCTTCTCTGTTAACATGACTGATCTGCAGCCAGAGGACTCTGGGTATTACTGGTGTGCTGTGGAGACTGCAGGACGAGATCAAAATACATACTTGCACCTGTCAGTCACCACAGGTTAGCTCCCCTTACCTCTCCTCAATCACACTGTGTTTGATCATCATAGAGAGCTGACTTAGAGTGTATGACATGTTCTTGTCTTTTATACACTATAGTAATAATTGCAGGTCACATGCTATCATCCTTTGGTTTATTTGTTCAGTATGACACAGCTATGTAGCTATTGATTTGGGGAAGACTATTTTAAGGCTCTAAATACAATGTATTTACATGGTTATACATACAGGCAGTCACAATATAAATATGGAATGGGTTTACATTGTAGGTATACATTGTTACACTGTGGAGAACAGAAACACTTTATTTTGAAGGGTGCCTACATAAGGACGTCATAACACATTCATAAGCCATGCATAATGAATTCAAAGTTAATGTTTTTGTTAAGTCACAGTATTGTCACTTTCATATGCCTAACGCAACAACAAAAAAGAGTTCCCAAACCCAGAGATCCACCATGATGTGACATACAGCACTGTGATGCCTGATCAGTTCAGGACAGAAGATCAACATTTTATATACACTGTATTTCCTACAACATGAGGTTGGAATAATACTGTGAAATTGTGAAAATGATGATAATGCCCTTTTAGTGTTGAGCTGTTTGAAAAGACCGCCTGAAATGTCAGCCTGTTTTGGTGGGATGGAGTTGTGGCATTCCATGGTGCCATCACCATGCATTAATTAGTTAATATAAACTGGTTGGTTCGAGCCCTGAATGCTGATTGGCTGACAGTTGTGGTATATCATACCGTTTACCACGGGTATGACAAAACATTTATTTTTACTGCACTAATTACGTTGGTGAACAATTTTTAATAGTAAATAAGGTACCCCAGGGGTTTGGTATATGGCTAATATACCACAAGCCCCTGTAGCCAGGCACTGCGTAAGAACATCCCTCAGCCGTGGTATAATGGCCATATATCACACCCCCTCGTGCATTTTTGCTTAAAGACCAATAAGAAAGAGATCTCCAAAGCTCTCTACCAAGAACAGCTAATGAGGGATGAGCCTGGATAAATGTAACCACTCAAACTCATGGACAGAGCTATGGAGTGACCATCCAAGATAGTAAAATGATAGTTTTAAGCATGTTTTGAGGCTATACAGTGTTTGTTTACATTTACAATGTTTACAAACATTGGAGAAAAACAAGCTTACAGTTGAAGTCGGAAGTTTACATACACTTAAGTCATTAAAACTCGTTTTCGGCCACTCAACAAAATTCTTGTTAACAAACTATAGTTATGGCAAGTCGGTTAGGATATCTACTTTGTGCATGACACAAGTAATTTTCTCCAACAATTGTTTACAGACAGATTATTTCACTTATAACTCACTGTATCACAATTCCAGTGGGGCAGAAGTTTACATACACTAAATTGACTGTGCCTTTAAACAGCTTGGAAAATTCCAGAAAATTATGTCATGGTTTAGAAACTTCAGATAGGCTAATTGACATCATCTGAGTCAATTGGAGGTGTACCTGTAGATGTATTTTTAGGCCTACCTTCAAACTCAGTGACTTTTTGCTTGACATCATAGGAAAATCAAAAGAAATCAGCCAAGACCTCAGAAAAAAAATTGTAGACCTCCACAAGTCTGATTCTTCCTTGGGAGCAATTTCCAAATGCCTGAAGGTACCACGTTCATCTGTACAAACAATAGAACGCAAGTATAAACATCATGGGACCACGCAGCCGTCATACCGCTCAGGAAGGAGACGCTTTCTGTTTCCAAGAGATGAACGTACTTTGGTGCGAAAAGTGAAAATCAATCCCAGAACAACAGCAAAGGACCTTGTGAAGATGCTGGAGGAAACAGGTACAAAAGTATCTGTTTCCACAGTAAAACAAGTCCTATATCGACATAACCTGAAAGGCCACTCAGCAAGGTAGAAGCCTCTGCTCCTAAATTGCCATAAAAAAGCCAGACTATGGTTTGCAACTACACATGGGGACAAAGATCGTATTTTTTTGAGAAATGTCCTCTAGTCTGATGAAACAAAAATAGAACCGTTTGGCCATAACGACCATCGTTATGTTTGGAGGATAAAGGGGGAGGCTTGCAAGCTGAAGAACACCATCCCAACCGTGAAGCACGGGGGTGGAAGCATCATTATTGTGGGGGTGCTTTGCTGCAGGAGGGACTGGTGCCATTCACAAAATAGATGGCATCATGAGGATGGAAAATGATGTGGATATATTGAAGCAACATCTCAAGACATCAGTCAGGAAGTTAAAGCTTGGTGGCAAATGGGTCTTCCAAATGGACAATGACCCCAAGCATACTTCCATAGTTGTGGCAAAATGGCTTAAGGACAACAAAGTCAAGATATTGGAGTGGCCATCACAAAGCCCATCAATCCTATAGAGATTTTGTGGGCAGAACTGAAAAAGTGTGTGCGAGCAAGGAGGCCTACAAACCTGACTCAGTTACATCAGCTCTGTCAGGAGGGATGGGCAAAAATTCACCCAACTTATTGTGGGAAGGTTAAACAATTTAAAGGCAATGCTTCCAACTCCTAATTGAGTGTATGTAAACTTCTGACCCACTGGGAATGTGATGAAATAAATAAAAGCTGAAATAAATCATTCTCTCTACTATTATCCTGACATTTCACATTCTTAAAATAAAGTGGTGATCCTAACTGACCTAAGACAGGGAATTTTTACTAGGATTAAATGTCAGGAATTGTGAAAAACTGAGTATAAATGTGTTTGGCTAAGGTGTATGTAAACTTCCAACTTCAACTGTATATTTTGGGTTTTGATGGGGTACAACCATAGAACTAAGTGCATGAGGCATTTATAGGCTATATTTTCAAGAATAAATGGGTATATATATATCTATAAATGGGTAAATATATATATATATATCATTATTTGAAGTAATTGATTGAAGTAGTCACCTTTTCAGCTCATTTATCACATTTCAATAGGTGGTCCAGGTATCCTCATGACATGGCACAAGTGGGGGATGGACCTTTCCTCTTTTGTTGTCTATCATTCCTGTATTGTTCCCACAAGGGTAAGGTCGATGACCTCACGGATTCCCATCAGACCAACTCATTGACACTAAAAACACTATTTTGCTCAAAACATATTTTTTTACCCTTAAGTGTATGTGGAATTTTTTTACTCAACCCGGAAATGTAAAAAAATAGCTGGAGTGTGTCTTTAAATACATGTATTAATTATCTTTGAGACATTAAGTTGAAATACTGTGCAATTCCCATCATTCCTGTGGAAGACCGCTCCTTCTGAGGAGTACCAATATGGCAGACAGGTGCTTCAAAGCCTCTCATTGGCCAATACATAGCTTCAGCAATCTAGTGTTTGTATACACTGAATGCACAAAACATTAGGGACACCTTCCTAATATTGAGTTGCTCCCCCGTTTGACCTCAGATCAGCCTCAATTCGCCAGGGCATGGACAATACAAGGGGTCGAAAGCGTTCCACAGAGATGCTGGCCCATGTTGACTCAAATGCTTTCCACAGTTGTGTCAAGTTGGCTGGATAACCTTTGGGTGGTGGACCATTCTTGATACACACGGGAAACTGTTGAGTGTGAAAATCCAGCAGCATTGCAGTTCTTGACACACTCAAACCGGTGCACCTGGCACCTACTACCATACTGTGTTCAAAAGCACTTAAAGCTTTTGTCTTGCCCATACACAATCCATGTCTCAATTGTCTCAAGGCTTAAAAATCCTTTAACCTGTCTCCTCTTCTTCATCTACACTGATTGAAGTGGATTTAACAAGTGACATCAATAAAGGATTGTATCTTTCACCTGGATTCACCTGGTCAGTCTATGTCACAGAAAGAGCTGGTGTTCTTAATGTTTTGTGCACTCAGTGTACATCATTGCCTATGATATGACATGCTTTTCTTCTCCCTTGGTGAATTTGTGACTGTACCTCTGTGTTCAGGTACACCAGAACTCTATGTGGACCAACAGGAGGTGACTGGAGTTGAAGGAGGGAGTGTCACTGTCCGTTGTTACTATAGTAACACTGTGGTTAAGAAGTGGTTGTGGTGTAAGATGGGTATCTACTATGTCCCCTTGGTGGGGAGATATTCAGGGATTTTAGATGGAACATCAGTGACATCACAGCAGATCATTGATCACAACAACAGACACATTTTAACAGTGACTCTGAATGGATTGAATATGGGAGATACTGGCTGGTACTGGTGTTCCAGAGGAGACCTCCAAATGCCTGTTCATATCACTGTCAATCAACTGACCACAACACAGAGTACCACACCTGCCTCCACCACCACCCCTACCCCCTCTTCCACCATCATCATCTCCACTGTCAATCAACTGACCACAACACAGACTGATACCACCATTAGTAAGTAATGAGAGACCAGTTATAACCAAAAATAGTGGAATGAGTCTTTCAAATTCACAGAATCCAACTGAAGTCATTTTGTTAATTTAAAACATTGATATATCACGCTGAAATTGTGTCACTTTAACACTAATAAATGACATACGGAAACTGTTGCACCTTGACAGAAAAGCAGACCACTCAAGACATCTGCCTGACCTCACCCACAACTGTAGATCCTGCTGTCTCCTCTTCCACCTCTCAGGCCCCAGTCAACAACACACACCATGCAGCCCAGGGGTAAGTGTTCACTACCACCTCTTTAACCGGTACTCAATAAGCAAAATGGTAATTTATTTAAATTTCAATTACTGGATTAATGAATTGTGTTGTTTTATAATCACTTACAAAAATTGCCCCTGTATGCCTCATTCTTCAATTATATATGTCTGATTGAAATTGGCAGAGTATCATGTCCTCAAAGCAGTGTTGTTCTTCTACAGATGGGAGAGAACACTCTTCTACCTTCCAAAAACTGTTAATGCAGTGCTCTTCTTCCTGTGCAACGTCATTGCTGTGGTGAAGTTCAGGGCAACCCGACTCTGAGGTAAAACAGGATTAGTAGAAACTGGATTTATTTAGCATTTGCACCTTTTTCATTGTGGTATATGTCTTTATCTTCTTCACCTTCTCCAGCTTTAATGGAATATTTAAATGATTTGCTAATAGACATGTTTTACTGTTCTCAAGATCATCTGTCACCAAATTCTGTGAAATTCTGTGAAAGAAAATCTGAAATTCTGATATGTCGAAGTTATTTGCTGTGTTGGAGACAACAAGTGTTTAACAAGATGTCATAGTATGAGTTAGTTTACCAGAAACCTGCAGCCTTGTGGTACAGCAGCTTCCTGAGCTAACTTTAACAGTCTAGGTTGGAGGACATCTGTGGTTTTGAGCTGCATCTATGACCAGGGTTGATCTCTAAGTGGAAGGCAGTCAACACTCCATCTCCGTAGCTCATGTGCCCTCAATTCTATACATTTCTTTTTGTAATCATTAGTGACCTATTTTCCAGCTGAGGGTAACAGGATAATAGTGACTCTTGGTCCCAAAGAGCCCTTGGAGAAAGCTGGAAGCTGAAATACATTGTAGTGACTATGATTTTGTGGTTGAACTAGTCTACATAATGCAATGGTTCCTATCTTCCACTGAGGGGGCATGTACACAAAAATGTTCAGCTTTCTTCAGGATAAAACACACACACCCGTATGTTTTACAATCTTTGTGTGTACAAAAAAATGTATGCCAATTCAAAATCCTATTTCCCCTAACCCTAATTGTAACCATAACCCTAAACCTAACCCCTAAGCCTAAAATATACTTTTTCCTTGTGGGACCGGGCAAAATGTCCCAACTTGTCCAAATGGTGCATCACCCATCTCATATGTATATACTGTATTCTATACTATGCCACTGTATATTAGTCCAATGTCACTCTGACATATATTTATATATATTCTTAATCCATTCATTACTTAGTTTTACGTGTATTTTGGGAATATGTTGTGAAACTGTTAGATATTACTTGTTAGATATTACTGCACTGTCAGAGCTAGAAGCACAAGCATTTCGCTACACCTGCAATAACATCTGCTCAACACGTGTATGTGACCAATACATTTGATTTTAATTGATTTAGATTTTTGACTTGTCCAAATGGTCCTTGTTTTACCCACAAGGATAGTAAAACCAAACCACACACACACACACAAAACAAGGTTACATTTAAATGTTTTTGGTTTGTTTATTAATCCTGAGTTCTTGGGTTGTTTCATAGTTGATATTTGGTTTTCTGGTTTTCTGTAACAAATCCTCTCCTTGTTGAATCAGAGCCTTGGATAACTATTCTGTCTTCACCTTGTCCAGCTTTAATGGATTATATAAATGCTTTGTTAATGTTTTTGTTATAGCTTTGGGACTTTTTTCGAAAATATGTGGTACATTTTCCCAACTCTTAGTACAAAACTCCAAACTGGTCACACTTGTAACGCAGTCAGTCTTTCATTCATAACCTGTCATTGTGCGTCATTTGGATTGTAAACATCTCTCACCACAAAACCATTATTTCAAAATACAAATTTATTGTGAAATTTACTGAGAACATTGGTTTAATCACAAAAATTCAACATAATGAATTTAGTCATTTTAACAACCAGTTAATCCAATAGCAAACAATGCAAGATACGTGTTTCAAGTCGCCCTTAGAAGTCCTGGAAGTAGTTTGCTACAGTACTGTAAATTACAGTAGATTACACTGTTTTCACATTAGGCAATAAAATTACTTTACCCAACAAAATCTTTAACTTTCCATAATATCTATCCAATGTGTAAATAAAAGTGTGATCAATGAAGACACTGTTCTGAATTGATGTCGTAGCCTGCCTCATCCATGGCCAGAAGGAGGGCGGCACTCATGGGGATGGTGACCATACACCTTCCACCTCCATGCTGAAAATACATCCTCAATAGGGCTGAGGACAGGAGAGTATGGGGGCAGGTATAGGGTCACGAACCATATTCCGCCCACGGCACCGACTTTTAGCCAGGTTGAAGTCTGCTTCATCAACAAAGATCTACTTGTGATGGTTAACAGCAGCATCAGGCATCATCACTATCATGTAAGACCCAGGTGCAGACAGTGTCGAAATAACAAAGTTTATTATTCAAACAGGGTCAGGTAAAAGGACAGGTCAAGGGCAGGCTGAGGTCAGTAATCCAGATAGGTGGGGCAAAGGTACAGGACAGCAGGCAGGCTCAGGGTCAGGTCAGGCAGAATGGTCAACACCGGGGAAACTAGGAAACAGGAACAATCAAGAGACAGGAACAGAGGGGAAAACGCTGGTAGGCTTGACAAAACAAAACGAACTGGCAACAGACAAACAGAGAACACAGGTATAAATACACAGGGGATAATGGGGATGATGGGCGACAGCTGGAGGGGGGTGGAGCTAATCACAAAGATAGATGAAACAGATCAGGGTGTGACAGTCACACTCTAAAAATACATTTGGGTTAGTTATTTTTACAGTATAGTTCCTTCATGATATTGTGAAGTAGCATGTGCATCAAAACGTAACAGTAATACAGTTTATAGTGCTGTACCTGAACACACTCGGCCCACAGTTGTTTCACCTGGGGATCAAAAAGCACCAGGTAAATGTGTTTCATAGATATCTGGTGTCTCTTCATAAGGTGGCCGATTGTTGATAGGCTGATGGATGCCACATTGGCAAAGGTGTCATCATTTAACTCAATGGCCTGCCCTATATCGGACAGCCTTATGTTACAATATGTCATTTAATGTCTATGTAATGGTAAACCATAGTGCATATCCTGCAGACTTGCCGGTTTTCTTGGCAAAATGTTATCATGATTGAAATGACAGTTGATCTTTTCAGATATGGGTGAACAAATCTGGCAGCCTCTGCCATGGTAAGGCCTCTGTTTACCACAAGGTCAACAAAAATGGCCGGACTTCATTAGAGGCCCACCTCTTTGACGGGGCCCATTCCCACCTCATTAACCTCTTTGACGGGTCCATGCCCACCTCTTTGATGGGGCCCATGCCCACCTCTTTGACGTGGCCCCTGCCCACCTCTTTGACCTCTCTGACGGGCCCCTTGTCCACGAGCTCTGATTTCTCTCTCTCCCTTGCTGTCCAACCTGCTCCATGTTGAAAGTAAGTGTTCACACAAACACCCTTTTATATGGTCAATAAATCAATCAAATGTATTTATAAAGCCCTTTTTACATCAGCCGTTGTCACAAAGTGCTGTACAGAAACCCAGCCTAAAACCCCAAACAGCAAACAATGCAGATGTAGAAGCACGGTGGCTAGGAAAAACTCTCTAGAAAGGTCGGAACCTAGGAAGAAACCTAGAGAGGAACCAGTCTATGATGGGTGGCCAGTCCTCTTCTGGCTGTGCCGGGTGGAGATTATAACAGTACATGGCCAAGATGTTAAAACGTTCATAGATGACCACCAGGGTCAGATAACAATAATCACAGTGGTTGTAGAGGTGCAACAGGTCAGCACCTCAGGAGTAAATGTCTGTTGGCTTTTCAAAGCTGATCATTCAGAGTTAGAGACAGCAGGTGCGGTAGAGAGAGAGTCCAAAACAGCAGGTAGCATTGTTGCCAACTCATTTTCAGGGTAAGTTGCTAAAGGCAGGTTGATTTGTTGTTAAAAGTTGCTAAATGACTTTGTGATGTCATTGACATTAATGATATAGTTTGTTATATACTGTAATATAGATTTTTGCCAATGGAAATGTGGTGCATGTCGCCCAATAATTGAATCTTGATAATCATAAGTGGCCTGTGTTCCAGTAGAGAGTAACAGGATAGTAGTGACTCTAGGTCCCAAACAGCCCTTAGAGAAAGCTGGAAGCTGAAATATATTGTAGTGACTATGATTTTGGGGTTAATGTAGTCTATATGATGCAATAGTTCCTATCTTCCACTGAGGGGGGCATGTACACACAAACAGAAACAGGAAGAGAGTTAAAGTGAGGTCTGTGAACAAGAAGTAATTAACACTAGTGCCTTGGTCC
The DNA here is from genome assembly GCF_901001165.1 of Salmo trutta. NCBI lineage: Eukaryota > Metazoa > Chordata > Actinopteri > Salmoniformes > Salmonidae > Salmo > Salmo trutta. Next base: position 5,122,456 of record NC_042961.1, on the reverse strand, counting down.
TTGACACACGTTTGTGCTCAAGTTCAATTTAACATAACAGGCAGAGACTAACTTTCACATGGCTCTTCGTCTCTCCCTCCTCCTCCTCATCTTCTACAGGGTCTCAGCAGGTAAGGGTAACATTAACATGAATTAAGGGTGAAGTCACCTGAGTCAATTCACTTTAAACACTGTATAATCAATCTCTATCATGAACAAGCTGTTTAAAAGTGTTGGAGCAATACGATTTTTGTTATTTTTCCTCTGTACAGATTCTATTAAATGTTAACTCTAATTTAAATGTGTTTTGTGTTGATGTATCCACAGGGAGGCATGTGTCTGTGCAGACAGGAGGCTCCATCACCTTCCCATGTAGCTATGATCTGAATCACATCAACCATGTGAAATACTGGTGTAAAGGATTACGTTGGGATGCATGTTCTTATGTAGTACGCACTGACCATCCTAAGAGCAGTGGTAAGACCTCAATCTCTGATGACATCAACAAGAGAATCTTCACTGTGACCATGACTGACCTGACGTCATGGGACTATGGGAATTACAGGTGTGTTGTGGAGATCAATGGAGGAACAGATATCAGGATACAATGGTTCTACCTATCTGTCACTCCAGGTAAGATCCCTTCACTTTTCATATCTAGTAAAGTAGAATGAACAGTGCTCAGAAATGTCCTATGGAGTGTCCTGTAACCTGCAATGTCAAATACTAAATAATGATCCAATTATAAATAGCCTACTACAACAAATGAAATGAGAACTGTGAAACCTCTCTGAAATTCATAGACAGATCTATACTGTACATCTCTGTGCAATTAACTGACCATGTTTTGAAGCTGTACAGTGTTTGTTTACAATTACATTGTTTGCAAACAGCTGAGTAAAACAAGATTATATTTTGGGTCATGATGGGGCAAAAGTTGAACTAAGCTCCTGATGCAAGTTACATTCTTCAAGAATCAATGGCAATATATAACTATTATGAATTTAAAAGACCAAAAATGGATATACCAATCACATACTGCAGCTTTAAGGAATTTGTAAGGAGCCTGTTGTAAAAGCACTTTATGATCAATATGATTCACTTTGTTTAATCCACTGGTATCATCTGGAACTAATTGTAATATTAACTATGAATGTGATGTTGCTATACAACCTGACTATCTGGTATACCATTAACTTCATTGATGATATTGTTGTTTTACCTCACAGCAACCCAAGATCCAACCACTCAACAACTCTCTGTCTCTCCAACTGCTGAGCCTGTTCAGACTGACAACACAAGTCAAGGAGCTGAGGGGAACATGGAGGAAGTCCACCAGAGGTTATTAACGCTAACCAAACACCCTCCCTAAATGCATATAGAGACTGTTATCACTTCCTCTTGTGGTTGCCTTGTGAGAAGTAGCAGCAATGTTGGTCTTATTCTCCCTCATTTGCAAAGACAAGAAGAACACTTAAAATAGTCATAATCTCAATAATAATAATAATCTCAATAATAATCATATCATCTCTTCATTTGCATTGTCAACTTTCACACATGTGAATAGATCAATAATTGTTCCATTTATCACAACAGTGCATACAGCAAATTATCAATTTATAATGATCTATTTAAATTGTATTATTAATTCAAGTTTTTATATGTAATCCATCAGGTCCATAGATGTGAAAGTCCTACTCATCTCTCTGGGCATGTTGGTGGTGGTGACAGCTGGTATCCTAGTAACATGGAAGATGTGGAGAAAGCATAGTAAGTAGTCATTTTATGTGAATATAAAAAAGGAGAATAGTTTAGAAAAATACTAAATGTATTGATATTATGACCAACAGTATATTTCTTGCCTGTGATTTATCTTGAATGACAGAAAATATTTGTACGTATTGTCTTTAAGAAATCCATTCAGAGGTATTATTGTACTATAACAAACTCAGAAGTAATTGACATCTCCCTCTCTTTATTCGAGAGGACAATAAGGCCAAGGACCAGACAACTAACAACTCAGTGGTAGGATAAACCTATTTTATTTAATTATTTTCAACAACCTGCTATTCTGTTCTAGATCTGGGATCATCTACCAGTTGATTATCAATGAGTTGACATAAAAGGTCCCATGTTCTAACTGAAACCAAGCTCTTATAACACTCAAGATGTTGAAAAATGCTGTTAATAACATAGAGAACAGGAAATTGTCAGTTCACTAAATATATCTCTGACTGCATCCTATCATTTCACAGTATTACAGCTGATGACTGTTTCTAAACCAATTCTATGAATTCTTGACAAACACATGACATTTGAATATGCATTAGACAGATATGACATATTTTGTTTGCATGTATGTGTAAGAGTGTAACGGTTGACGTCGGGGATAGAGGACCAATACGCAGCAGGAATGTGGATGCTCATCTTAATATTTATTTTAAATAAAGAGAACACCAAAACAACAAAACAGAACGCACGACCAACAAAACAGTCCTTTCAGGCTCACACAGGCAAAACAAGAAACAATCTCCCACCAACACTAAACCAAACACATACCCATATATAGGACTCTCAATCAGATGCAACTAGAAAACACCTGCTTCCAATTGAGAGTCCAATCCCAATAAACTAGACATAGAAATACAAAAGACTAGAGACCACATAGAAATACAAACCTAGAACATAACCCCAAAAACCCGGAACTAACTAAACCAACACCCTACTAAATAAATCACCACCCCGAACCACATAAACAAAATACCCTCTGCCACGTCCTGACCAAACTACAATAACAAATAACCCTTATACTGGTCAGGACGTGACAGTACCCCCCCCCCCCCCCCCCCCCCCACCCAAAGGTGCAGACCCCGGATGCACCTCATAAAATTTTTTTTTTAAAATCCCCCTAAACTAAAGGGAGGGAAGGGAGGGTGGCTGCCGTCACCGATGGCACTTGTGCTACACCCCCCCTCCCCAACCCACCTATACAGGAGGTGGTTCTGGCTCCGGCCTACTGTCCTCCAGAATGCAGACAGACTTGCTCAGTTTCGGGCCGTAGGCAGACTCCCATCGTTCCGGATCGTAGGCAGACCTCTTCCGTTCCACACTGTAGGCAGACTCATTCGATACACAGTTAATCATCTTTAGCTAAGGATTGTCAACAGACTTACTCAGTTCCGGGTTGCTTATCGACTCCCTTGCTTCCTAGTCATAGTCAGACTCACCCAGTTCTGGGTCACAGGCAGACCCCTTCGTTTCTGGGTCGCAGGCAGGCTCCTTCGGTTCCGGGTCGCAGGCAGGCTCCTTCGGTTCCGGGTCGCAGGCAGGCTCCCTCGGTTCCGGGTCGCAGGCAGACTCCCTCGTTTCTGGGTCGCAGGCAGACTCCCTCGTTTCCGGGTCGCAGGCAGACTCCCTCGGTTCCGGATCGCAGGCAGTCTCTCTCGGTTCCGGACTAGACACTGTTGCCGGATACTCTGGACTGCACACTATTGCCGGATACTCTGGACTGCACACTGGTGCCGGATACTCTAGACTGCACACTGGTGCCGGATGCTCTGGACTGCACACTGGTGCCGGATGCTCTGGACTGCACACTGGTGCCGGATGCTCTGGACTGCACACTGGTGCCGGATGCTCTGGACTGCACACTGGTGCCGGATGCTCTGGACTGCACACTGGTGCCGGATGCTCTGGACTGCACACTGGTGCCGGATACTCTGGACTGCACACTGGTGCCGGATACTCTGGACTGCACACTGGTGCCGGATACTCTGGACTGCACACTGGTGCCGGATGCTCTGGACTGCACACTGTTGCCGGATGCTCTGGACTGCACACTGTAGCCGGATGCTCTGGACTGCACACTGTTGCCGGATGCTCTGGACTGCACACTGTTGCCGGATGCTCTGGACTGCACACTGTTGCCGGATGCTCTGGACTGCACACTGTTGCCGGATACTCTGGACTGCACACTGTTGCCGGATACTCTGGACTGCACACTGTTGCCGGATACTCTGGACTGCACACTGTTGCCGGATACTCTGGACTGCACACTGTTGCCGGATACTCTGGACTGCACACTATTGCCGAACTCTCGAGGCTGGGCTGATGCACTAGAAGCCTGATGCGTGGTACTGGTACTGGATGTGCCAGTCTGGGGACATGCTCCTCAGGGCTAGTGCGGGTAGCGGGAACAGGCCGAGTCGGACTGGGTTGACGCACTGGAAGCCTGATGCTTGGTGCTGGTACTGGAGGTATCAGCCTGGGAACACGCACCTCAGGGCTAGCGTGGGGAGCGGGAACAGGACGAGTCGGACTGGGCTGACGCACTGGACCATAGAGGCGTACTGGCGGTCTCGAGCACAGAACTGGCATCGATCTTACTGGCTGGATGCCCACTCTTCCCTGGCAAATGCGGGGCACTGGTACTGCGCGTACTGGCCTAAAAATACTTGGCCTCGCCACAGTACCCATTACCCCGAAGCACGGGACCTGTCCAGTCACTGGTTGCCCAAAAAAGGTACGGGGATTTGGCCTGGGGCTCACTCCTCACCCAGCCAAATTACCCATGTGCCCCCCCCAAAAAAAAATCTTGGGGCTGCCTCTCGGGTTCCTTTAAATCCTCCACAGCCCTGGAAATGCCTCTCCTCAACTCTGCCCATGTCTCCTTTTCCCGACAGTCCATATCATATTCCCATCGCTCCCTTCTCCGCTGCTTGGTCCTATTATGGTGGGAGATTCTGTATCGGTTGTCGTCGGGGATAGAGGACCAATACGCAGCAGGAATGTGGATGCTCATCTTGATATTTATTTTAAATAAAGAGAACAACAAAACGAAGAACGCACGACCAACAAAACAGTCTTGTCAGGCTCACACAGGCAAAACAAGAAACAATCTCCCACCAACACTAAACCAAACACATACCCATATATAGGACTCTCAATCAGAGGCAACTAGAAAACACCTGCCTAAAATTGAGAGTCTACCCCAATAAACTAGACATAGAAATACAAAAGACTAGAGACCACATAGAAATACAAACCCAGAACATAACCCCCAAAACCCGGAACTAACTAAACCAACACCCTACTAAATAAATCACCACCCCGAACCACATAAACAAAATACCCTCTGCCACGTCCTGACCAAACTACAACAACAAATAACCCTTACACTGGTCAGGACGTGACAAAGAGAGTTTAGCTCCTCTTGTCAGGCATATCGTGGAAACAAACTGTGGTTTAGGTGGTAAATAGACAAGTCCTGTTCTTCTTTGCTATTTATTTCTTTGCAGTCTGCTGACTCTGAGCAGGACATTACATACAGCACAGTGACCCACACCAGAGAAACAGCACCGCAGGTACAAACTGAATAAACTTGGTTTTGGTCTGTGGAGATCTTGGACTAGTACCGATCACTCCATCTTTGCAGTGAGATGTGAGATCTCCTCACATCAACACCATCATCCCAGAAACCCTAGACCCACTCCAATTTGCATACTGCCCTAACAGATCTATAGATGATACGATCTCTATTGCACTCCACACTGCCCTTTCCCACCTGGACAAAGGAACACCTATGTGATAATGCAATTCATTGACTACAGCTCAGCGTTCAACACCATAGTGCCCTCAAAGTTCATCGATAAGCTGAGGAGCCTGGGACTAAACACCTCCCTCTGCAACTGGATCCTGGACTTCCTGACGGGCCACCCCCAGGTGGTAAGGGTAGGTAACAACACATCCGCCACACTTATCCTTAACACAGGGGCCCCTCAGGGGTGCGTGCTCAGCCCCCTCCTAAATTCCCTTTTCCCTCATGACTGCACGGCCAGGCAAGACTCTACCACCATCATTACATTTTCCGATGACACAACAGTGGTAGGCCTGATCACCGACAACGACGAGACAGCCTATAGGGAGGAGGTCAGAGACCTGGCCGTGTGGTGCCAGGACAACAACCTCTCCCTCAACGTGATCAAGACAAAGGAGATGATTGTGGACTACAGGAAAAAGACGCTCGAGCATGCCCCCATTCTCATCGACGGGGATGCAGTGGAGCAGGTTGAGAGCTTCAAGTTCCTTGGTGTCCACATCACCAACAAGCTAACATGGTCCAAGCACACCAAGACAGTCGTGAAGAGGGCACGACAAAACCTATTCCCCCTCAGGAGACTGAAAAGATTTGGCATGGGTCCTCAGATCCTCAAAAGGTTCTACAGCTGCACCATCGAGAGCATCCTGACTGGATGCATCACTGCCTGGTATGGCAACTGCTTGGCCTCCGACCACAACGCACTACAGAGGGTAATGCGAACGGCCCAGTACATCACTGGAGCCAAGCTTCCTGCCATCCAGGACCTCTATACCAGACGGTGTCAGAGGAAGATCCCTAAAAATTGTCAAAGACTCCAGCCACCCTAGTCATAGACTGTTCTCTCTGCTACCGCATGGCAAGCGGTACCGGAGCGCCAAGTCTAGGTCTCAGAGGCTTCTAAAGAGCTTTTACCCCCAAGCCATAAGACTCCTGAACATCTAATCGAATGGCTACCCAGACCATTTGCATCTTTACACCACTGCTACTCTCTGTAGCTATCATCTATGCATAGTCACTTTAATAATTCCACCTACATGAACATACTACCTCAACTAACCGGTGCCCCCGCACATTGACTCTGTATCGGTACCCCCGTGTATATAATCTCGCAATTGCTATTTTACTGCTGCTCTTTAATTACTTCTTACTTTTATGTCTAATTCTTATCCATATTTTTTTGAAACTGCGTTGTTGGTTAGGGGCTTGTAAGTAAGCATTTCACTGTAAGGTCTACACCTGTTGTATTCGGGGCAAGTGACTAGTAACATTTGATTTGAGCTGGGGTTCTCTCTCTCACTCTCTCTCTCCTCCATCTCTGCAGTGATAGCTGGTGTTCTCTCTCTCTCTCTCAACTCGATTTCAATTCAAGGGCTTTATTGGCATGGGAAACATACTGTATGCTTACATTGCCAAAGCAAGTGAAATAGATAATAAAAGTGAAATATACAATACAAAATCAACAGTGAACATTACGCCAACAAACGTTACAAAGGAATAAAGACATTTCAAATGTTAAATTATGTATATACAGTTGAAGTCGGAAGTTTACATACACCTTAGGCAAATTTAAGCTCAGTTTTTCACAATTCCTGACATTTAATCCTAGTTAGAATTCCATGTCTTAGGTCAGATAGGATCACCACTTTATTTTAAGAATGTGAAATGTCATAATAGTAGAGAGAATGATTTATTTCAGCTTAAATTTATTTCATCACATTCCCAGTGGGCCAGATGTTTATATACACTCAATTAGTATTTGGTAGCATTGCCTTTAAATTGTTTAACTTGGGTCAAATGTTTCGAGTAGCCTTCCACAAGGTTCCCACAATAAGTTGGGTGAATTTTGGCCCATTCCTCCTGACAGAGCTGGTATAACTGAGTCAGATTTGTAGGCCTCCTTGCTCGCACACGCTTTTTCAGTTCTGCCCACACATTTTCTATAGGATTGCGGTCAGGGCTTTGTGATGGCCACTCCAATACCTTGACTTTGTTGTCCTTAAGCCATTTTGCCACAACTTTGGAAGTATACTTGGGGTCATTGTACATTTGGTAGATCCATTTGCGACCAAGCATTAACTTCCTGACTGATGTCTTGAGATGTTGCTTCAATATATCCACATAATTTTACTCCCTCATGATGCCATTTATTTTGTGAAGTGCACACGGGGTGATGCTGCCACCCCGTGCTTCACGGTTGGGATGGTGTTCATTGCCTTGCAAGCCTCCCCCTTTTTCCTCCAAACATAACAATGGTCATTATGGCCAAACAGTTCTATTTTTGTTTTATCAGACCAGGAGGACATTTCTCCACAAAGTATGATCTTTGTCCCCATGTGCAGTTGCAAACCGTAGTCTGGCTTTTTTATGCTGGTTTTTGGAGCAGTGGCTTCTTCCTTGCTGAGTGGCCGTTCAGGTTATGTTGATATAGGACTCGTTTTACTGTGGATATAGATACTTTTGTACCTGTTTCCTCCAGCATCTTCACAAGGTCCTTTGCTGTTGTTCTGAGATTTATTTGCACTTTTCGCACCAAAGTACGTTCATCTCTAGGAGACAGAATGCGTCTCCTTCCTGAGCGGTATGACGGCTGCGTGGTCCCATGGTGTTTATACTTGCGTACTATTGTTTGTACAGATGAACGTGGTACCTTCAGGCGTTTGTAAATTGCTCCCAAGGATGAACCACACTTGTGGAGGTGCACTTTTTTTTCTGAGGTCTTGGCTAATTTCTTTTGATTTTCCCATGATGTCAAGCAAAGAGGCACTTAGTTTGAAGGTAGGCCTTGAAATACATCCACAGGTACACGTCCAATTGACTCAAATTATGTCAATTAGCCTATCAGAAGCTTCTAAAGCCATGACATCATTTTCTGGAATTTTCCAAGCTGTTTAAAGGCACAGTCAACTTAGTGTATGGAAACTTCTGACCAACTGGAATTGTGATTCAGTGAATTATAAGTGAAATAATCTGTCTGTAAACAATTGTTGGAAAAATTACTTGTGTCATGCACAAAGTAGATATCCTAACTGACTTGCCAGAACCATAGTTTGTTAACAATAATTTTGTGGAGTGGTTGAAAAACGATTTTTAATTACTCCAACCTAAGTGTATGTAAACTTCCGACTTCAACTGTATACAGTGTTGTAATGATCTTCCAGTTCTCTGCTGCCAATGACTGGACGAACTGCAAAAATCTCTGAAGCTGGAGACTCTTACTTCCCTCACTAGCTTTAAGCACCAGCTGTCAGAGCAGCTCACAGATCACTGCACCTGTACATAGCTCATCTGTAAATAGCCCATCCAATCTATCTTATCCCCATACTGTATTTATTTATTTATCTTGCTCCTTTGCACCTGTCGTGTCTTTGGCTATGCCGGATTAAGTGGTATGACATGCTATTCTATAAAATCCTTTCTCTGTAATTAATTATACCTGATTAAGCTAATCATGTAAATGTAATTAACTAGAAAGTCGGGGCACCACGAAAGAGTGTTTATTGAGCTGTTATCTTCCGAATAAACTCTTAAAGACCTAGTAATATTTTACATCAATAGCAGTCAATATTAATCATCACCTTATTTCAGTCTCATCTGAACATCGTAAATTATTGGTTATCTTCACGAACCCTGGCTAACAAGTTGAATCAGCAATACAAATTTTGGTTTAATTATTTATTTACTAAATACCTAAATAATCACACAGAATTACATATTCACAGAATGCAAATTATGTCATACAGAAAACCTCCCTGGTGGATGGAGCCGACATGACGGCTGGTTACACAAAGGAAAGGGGGTTGGGTTCTTAGTGAAAGAGCGGGAAGAGTGAGGAACAAAGGGAGAAGCTATGCTATCGTAAATACAGTATCTTATGCATTCTAAATTACCGCTCATTTGGAAAAGGAAAATGCAATAAATATTTACTCTGAGCTGCGCTTCGGTAGGTTGGTCGTAGATGCTGGCCGTGTTGCCCAACAGAGATCTTCCTGTCCTCGGAAGAATGTCTCTGGTGGTAAATTGGATATGTTGTAGTATCGTCGTTGTGTGTTAGACTGGATCCGTCGTCCGTCCTTTCCTAGCCCACGTTTACAGCGGCTGCTGCTAACTCAATGGCTAGGAGGTATCACTTCTGTTGTGAATAAGAGTTCAAAGTTCATACCATTCACAACCAAAGCTCACGCTGGGGTTGGCTTAGTTCTGTAGTTGACATGTTAGTCCTTTTAACGTGGAATCGTTGTCCTCACAACAGTTTATTATCTGAATCCTTCTGACATCGGACCGTCGCCATCATGTTCCCGGAACAGAACGTTTTTCGCCCTTTTAACGCAGAGGCTGCAGACCTCGCGTACTCGGAACAGGAGGTTATGATAAAAACAACCTAAAGGTTGATTCTATACATCGTTTGACATGTTTCTACAAACTGTAGTATAACTTTTTTGACTTTTCGTCTGGACTAAGTAAGCATGCGCGCAGTGGATTTGGATAGTGAACCTAACGCGCGAACAAAATGGATTATTTGGAAATAAATATGAACTTTATCGAACATTTATTGTGGAGCTGGGATTCCTGGGAGTGCCTTCTGATGAAGATAATCAAAGGTAAGTGAATATTTATAATGTAATTTCTTAGTTTTATTGACTTCAAGATGGCGGGTTTCTGTTTGATAGTTGTTAGTGTCATCTGGGCTGTACTCAGATTATTGAAAATTGTGCTTTCGCGGTGAACCTTTTTTGAAATCTGACAATGCAATTACATTTAGGAGAAGTATATCTATAATTCTGTGCATAACACTTCTATATTGATCAATGTTTACGATGAGAATTTATGTACTATGTGTGCTCATTTTGCTGATTCACCGGTGTGTTTGGAGGGAAAACAATTCTCAACATTACGCGCCAATGTAAAATGCTGTTTTTGGATATAAGTATGAACATTATCGAGCAAAACGTACATGTATTGTGTAACATAATGTCCTAGGAGTGTCATCTGATGAAGATCGTCAAAGGTTAGTGCTTCATTTAGCTGTGTTTTGGGTTTTTGTGATGCATCTAGTTGCTTGGAAAATGGCTGTGTGGTGTTTCTTGTGAAGTTTATGTCCTAACATAATCTAATTTTATGCTTTCGCCGTAAAGTATTTTTGAAATTGGACAATGTGGTTAGATTAACGAGAAGTTTATCTTTAAAATGGTGTAAAATAGTTGATTGTTTGAGAAAATGGAATTATGAGATTTTAGGTGTTTTAAATTTGGCGCTCTGATTTTCCACTGGCTGTTGTCAAAATCAATCCCGTTAACGGGATGAGAACGGGAAGGGGTCCCAAAGAGGTTAATTGCAATATTGTAATTGCTTTGCCACCATGGCCTATTTATTGCCTTACCTCTCTTATCCTACCTCATTTGGACATGCTGTATATAGATTTTTCTACTGTATTATTGATTGTATGTTTGTTTATTCCATGTGTAACTCTGTGTTGTTGTATGTGTCGATGTCACGAAACACTTCGATAGCAGGAGGGGTGAAGTCAGGCGCAGGAGACCGTGAAACACACATTTAATAGTTATGAAAAAATGCCGCAACAAGGCAGGGTGCACAATAATAAGGTAGGAGAACAACTCCAAAAATACCAAAGGACGGGATACAGTCCGGCAACCCTAATGCCTAAAACACGCAGCGTAAAATCGAAAATGCAATGAACCCCTACGTGCCCAAAAGGCATGACACAATAAACAATCCCGCACAAATCCCCAAACGAAACAGACAAACTAAATACCCCACTAATTGACTAACACAAAACAGGTGCAGACTAAACAGACATAACCAAAAGACACAGAAACAGATCTGTGGCAGCTAGTAGGCCAGCGATGACAACCGCCGAGCCCCCCGACCGGGGAGAGGCGCCACCTTCTGTGGACGTTGTGACAGTCGAACTGCTTTGCTTTATCTTGGCCAGGTGGCAGTTGCAAATAAGAACTTGTTCTCAACTAGCCTACCTGGTTAAATAAAGGTGAAATAAAATAAAAAAAATATGCAAATAGTTAAAGTACAAAAGGGAAAATTCACATTTGTACAGGTTTTTCTAGTGGCAACAGGTCACAAATCTTGCTGCTGTGATTGCACACTGTGGTATTTTACCCAATATATATATATATATATATATATATATATATATATATATATATATGTATCTAGTATGGTCATCTATTTGGCAGGAGGTTAGGAAGTGCAGCTCAGTTTTCACCTCATTTTGTGGGCAGTGTGCACATGTGGGCCTGTCTTGTCCTGAGAGCCTGACTTTGTTGACTTTGTTAGACCTTGGCTGCAGCCTAGGGTCACTTTATTCTAATCTGTTCATTCTTCACTCCCATGTCTTATACCTTCGGGTCAGAAGTGGGCGTAACCGCCTTTAGGGCAATTCTCTGGGCGTACCAAGTTAAGAGACAAGGCCTAGATTTTACTCAAATCCAATTTTAGACAACTAACTTCACATTTCATCTTTACCAAAACATTGTCTTTGATTTGGATATTTTCCACACAACGTACAATGTATAAACATCAGGCATATACTGGGAAAACTCTTAAAGGTACAATGTTTTCATAATAACGTCATCTGTTAACCTTTAATAACAAAACAAAAATTACATACATTTTCATATTCCATCTATTGTCATGACCACCATTGTGGCTGACGGAAACCATTGTTCCAAAGTCCCTTTATTGCATGTTTAATGTTCTGAGGCCAGTTCTCCATAGTGAGGACAAAGGAATTTCGCCTGTGGCCTAAGATTTATCATGGGCGTGAGGGGTCATAAAACCCCCACATCTTCAGACCCCGAGATCTCTCCTCCTCTGTTGGGGGTGAGAGATAATCTGTAGGATTGTGGTCTCCTGTAACCTGACCTGATCAGGACAGTCATGACAATGGCATAGAAGGCCATTCTTGCCTTGTCTCTCAGATCGTTCACAGCTTTCTGGAAGTTTTATGTGGCGCTGATGTTTAGGCCAAGGTATGTATCGTTTTTCTGTGTAATCTAGGGCAACAGTGTCTAGATGAAAATTGTATTTGTGGTCCTGTCAACTGGACCTTTTTTGGAACACCATTGTTTTTGTCTTACTGAGATTTACTATCAGGGCCCAGGTCTGACAGAATCTGGGCAGATGATCTAGGGGCTGTTGTAGGCCCTACTTGGTTGGGGACAGAAGTACCAGATCATCAGCAAACAGTAGCCATTTGACTTCAGATTCTAGTGGTATCACGTTTCAGGTAAGACCCAGATGCAGACAACGTTGAAGTAACAACAGCTAATTAATCCAACAGGGGCAGGCAAAAGACAGGTCAAGGGCAGGCAGTGGTCAGTAATCCAGATAGGTGGGGCAAGGTACAGGGCGGCAGGCATGCTCAGGGTCAGAGTAGGCAGAGGTAAGTAATACAGATAGGTGGGGCAAGGTACAGGACGGCAGGCAGGCTCAGGGTCAGAGTAGGCAGAGGTAAGTAATACAGACAGGTGGGGCAAAGGTACAGGACGGCAGGAATGCTCAGGGTCAGGGCAGGCAGAAATGGAAAGACAGGTGAAACAGATCAGGGTGTTACAAGCAGACTGTTCTAGTGCCCTCGCGAATTCGTTGATATATATGTTGAAGAGGGTGGGGCTTCCCTGTCTCACCTCCCCGGCCCTGTGGAAAGAAATGTGTGTTTTTTGCCAATTTTAACCGCACACTTGTTGTTGGTGTACATGGATTTTATAATGTAGAATGTTTTTCCCCAATCACCAATTTCCATCCATTTGTATAGCAGGCACTCATGCCAAATTGAGTTGAAAGCTTTTTTGAAATCAACAAAGCATGAAAAGAATTTGCCGTTGTTTTGGTGTGTTTGTTTGTCAATTAGGGTATGCCGGGTGAATACATGGTCTGTTGTACGGTACTTTGGTAAAAAGCCAATTTGACATTTGCTCAGTACATTGTTTTCACTGAGGGAATGTACGAGTCTGCTGTTAATGATAATGCAGAGGATTTTCCAAGGTTTCTGTTGACGCTTCATCTATGGTAGTTATTGGGGTCAAATTTGTCTCCACTTTAGTGGATTGGGGTGATCAGTCCTTGGTTCCAAATATTGAGGAATATGCCAGAGCTGAGGATTATGTTAAAGACCCTTGTGTTGTTTTAAGGGAAATTTGATGACTTTTCCTTGAGTGACCCCAACATTAGAAAAAGTGAAACATCACCTTTGTTCATATTTTAGTGAAAGCTGTACACCACCAGGGTACAACGATTGTCTTAGGGTAATTTTTGACCCGGCAGTTATAAAACTATTTACACACCACAAAAAACACACACACACACACACACACACACACACACACACACACACACACACACACACACACACACACACACACACACACACACACACACACACACACACACACACACGAGATTGAGATTATGTGTGCTACTGATTGAACTCAGACAAAACTAGAACTTTCTTGTGCAAGTGCAGCATCTCCCCTCCACAACCCCACACATGACTCAAGTTCACAGACAAAATAAAACAATTTCAGACAAAATAAACATTTCTTGAAAGCATTGTTTACTAATGGGGAACGCAATCAGAGGCTATAAAGGTGCTGCAGATGACAGTCTCTCTTTGCTGAAGCCATAAGTGCACGTTTTAGTGCCCAACAGGTCGAAGATCTGATTTTTTCAGATGTCCAGGAGGAACAAGAGAACAATGATTTAGAAGAGGAGGTATCTTAAGAAGAAGTATGGGAAGAAAACAACCCAGAGCATGATGCATCATCTTCAGATGAAGAAGAAATCCCCCAAGCTGAAAGATACATTTTTGTCAAAGAACAGCAAAATAACATGGTCCTTGTCACCACATGACAACCAGGGCAGGATGGCAGCACAAAATGTCATAAGGATGACCCCAGGGCCCACAAGACATGCAGTTGCCCATGTCCAGGACCACCTCAACATTTCCATAAATATGGAGACACCTGGAAAAGGATGTATGAGGTTGACCTGCATGCCTACATAGGACTGCTAATCTTAGCGGTGTGTATAGGTCCCGAGGCGAGGCTACATGTAGTCTCTGGGATGCAGAGAGTGGAAGGGCGATTTTTTTGTGCCACGATGCCACTGAAAGTCTTTCACACTTTCTCAAGAATACTAGGATTTGATAACCGTGAGTCAAGACCTGCAAGACGTGTGAGAGACAAAATGCCGGCCATAAGAGAGGTCTAGGAGAAGTGGGTGGAGCGTTTGCCATACCTCTACAACCCTGGGCCTGAAGTAACAGTGGATGAGCAACTGGTTCCATTCAGAGGTAAATGTTTATTTTCCTATCTGTAATGTAAGATATTTTCACTGTTCATTTTATTATGTATTGCTGTAATATCGTTGATTTATGTGATTGTTTTCTGTGACATTGATGCTAATTACTGATAGTGTTACGCTCGTCGTAAAGATTTGACCAAGGTGCAGCGTGGTAGGCGAACATTTTACTTTATTTAAAATGAACACCGACAAAACAACAAAATACAAAACGAACGTAAAGTTCTGCAGGCTACACAGCAGCTATGCAAAATCAAGATCCCACAAACTAAAGGTGGAAAAAGGCTGCCTAAGTATGATCCCCAATCAGAGACAACGATAGACGGCTGCCTCTGATTGGGAACCATACCCGGCCAACAAAGAAATAGAAAACATAGATTGCCCTCCCTAGTCACACGCTGACCTAACCAAATAGAGAATAAAAGGGATCTCTAAGGTCAGGGCGTGACAGTACCCCGCCCCAAAGGTGCGGACTCCGGCCGCAAAACCTGACTCTAGAGGGGAGGGTCCGGGTGGGCATCTAGCCTTTATGGCGGCTCCGGTGCGGGACGTAGACCCCGCTCCGCTCGTGGATCCGCCATCTTCGGTGGCAACTCTGGTGCGGGGATCGTCGCCGGAAGCTTCGGACCGCGGATCGTCGCCGGAGGAACCGGACCGCGGATCGTCGCCGGAAACTCCGGACCGCAGACCGTCGCCGGAAACTCCGGACCGCCGACCGTCGCCGGAGGCTCCGGACCGCCGACCGTCGCCGGAGGCTCCGGACCGCCGACCGTCGCCGGAGGCTCCGGACCGCCGACCGTCGCCTGAGGATCCGGACCGCCGACCGTCGCCGGAGGCTCCGGACCGCCGACCGTCGCCGGAGGCTCCGGACTCCCGACCGTCGCCGGAGGCTCAAGGGCCGCGGATCGTCGCCGGAGGCTCCGGACTGAGGAGGCTCCGGACTGCGGAGGCGCACTTGAGGCCTAGTGCGTGGAGCCGGCACAGGGCGCACCAGGCTGGACAGATGCACTGGAGGCCGGTTGCGTGGAGCAGGCACAGGTCGTACCTGGCTGGGGAGACACACTGGGGACTGGGTGCGCGGAGCTGGCACAGGATAAACTGGGCCGTGGAGGCGCACTGGAGGTCTGGAGCGTAGAGCTGGCACAACCCGTGCTGGTTGGATGCTCACTTTAGCCCGGCAAGTACGGGGCTCTGGCACTGGACGCAATGGGCTGTGAAGGCGCACTGGAAACACAGTGAGTAGAACCAGCGCAGGATATCCTGGTCCAAGGAGGCGTACTGGAGACCAGGAGCGCTGAGCCGGCACAACCCGTCCTGTCTGGATGCTAATTTTCGCACGGCAAGTGCCGGGAGCTGGCACCGAGCGCACCGGGCTGTGAATGCGCACTGGAGACACAGTGTGTATCCCCGCATAACATGGTGCCTGAACGGTCACACGCTCCTTACAGCGAGTGCAGAGACCTGGCTCCGCCAACCACCCCGTATGCCCCCCCCCCACAAAACAAATTGGGGGCTGCCTCTCGTGCTTGCGTTGTGGTTGCGACCCCCAGAGTCGTCATTGATGGTCCTTCGTTGCTTCCGCCTGCTTCCCCGGCAGGCTTTCATATCTCTCCAATACTTCCTCCCAAGTCCAGGCTATTCTCTCCTCAACCTCTTCCAAAGACCAGGATGCCATCTCCTCCCGGGCACGCTGCTTGGTCCAGTTGAGGTGGGATCTTCTGTTACGACCGTTGTTGTAAAGATTGGACCAAGGTGCAGCGTGGTAGGCGAACATTTTACTTTATTTAAAATGAACACCGACAAAACAACAAAATACAAAATGAACGTAACGTTCTGCAGGCTACACAGCAGCTATGCAAAATCAAGATCCCACAAACTAAAGATGGAGAAAGGCTGCCTAAGTATGATCCCCAATCAGAGACAACGATAGACAGCTGCCTCTGATTGGGAACCATACCCGGCCAACAAAGAAATAGAAAACATAGATTGCCCACCCTAGTCACACCCTGACCTAACCAAATAGAGAATAAAAGGGATCTCTAAGGTCAGGGCGTGACAGATAGTAATTTATTTTGTCAAAAGATTGCTGTCCTTTCTGACAGTATATGCCCAGCAAGCCAGCAAAGTATGGCATCAAGATATGGGTGGCCTGTGATTCACAATCCAGCTACGTTTGGAAGACGCAAGTCTACACAGGGAAGCCGATAGTGATAGAGAAGAACCAGGGGATGCGGGTTGTGCTTGGTGTGACAGATGGACTGAGGGGCACTTGTAACCCCGTCTCTATGTTTTTGGTTGGACAGGTTTCTCAATTTCTTTTTTAGATTTTTGCATTCTTCATCAAAACGTTTGTCATTGTTGTTCATTTTCTTAGGTTGTCTGCTTGAAATATTTTGATTTGATATGTGAGCTGAGAGGTCAAATATACTGTTTAGGTTTTCTACTGCTAAGTTTACACCTTCACTATTACAGTGAAACGTTTTGTCAAGGAAATTGTCTAGAAGGGATTGAATTTGCTTGGGGTTTGGTCTTAGCTGTTTGGGGTGATCTTGGTGTCGGTTCTCAAGGTGCAGGTCTTTCAGGAGGGGGTCTTGCAGGTCTGGGCGGGGTGCAGGTTGCTCGCTTGCTCTTGTGTGAGTTGCTGGGGGTACGGTTGAAGGTGTCGTACTTCAGGGTCCTTCAGTGTTCTGGCAAAAGTTGGATTGCTGACTTGTAGAGGTGGACCTGGTCATAAATGTTGTTCAAGTCCAGGGTGGAGTGGTGGGCCTGGTAGACATTAGGTTTTTGTCATAGTCTCGCAAAATGCTTGCAATCAACCTCTGTTTGGTGGCAGGGTGAAAGTCTTTTCACCATCTCTGCAGTGTGAGCTGGGGTTCTTTCTCTCTGTCTCTCTTCCATCTCTGCAGTGTGAGCTGGGTTTCTCTCTCTCTATCTCTCTCTCCATCTCTGCAGTGTGAGCTGGGTTTCTCTCTCTCTCCATCTCTGCAGTGTGAGCTGGGTTTCTCTCTCTCTATCTCTCTCTCTCTCTCCATCTCTGCAGTGTGAGCTGGGTTTCTCTCTCTCTATCTCTCTCTCTCCATCTCTGCAGTGTGAGCTGGGTTTCTCTCTCTCTCTCTATCTCTCTCTCCATCTCTGCAGTGTGAGCTGGGGTTTCTCTCTCTCTATCTCCATCTCTGCAGTGTGAGCTGGGTTTCTCTCTATCTCTCTCTCCATCTCTGCAGTGTGAGCTGGGTTTCTCTCTCTCTATCTCTCTCTCTCCATCTCTGCAGTGTGAGCTGGGTTTCTCTCTATATAGCTCTCTCTCCATCTCTGCAGTGTGAGCTGGGTTTCTCTCTCTCTATCTCCATCTCTGCAGTGTGAGCTGGGTTTCTGTCTATCTCTCTCTCCATCTCTGCAGTGTGAGCTGGGTTTCTCTCTCTCTATCTCTCTCCATCTCTGCAGTGTGAGCTGGGTTTCTCTCTCTATCTCTCTCCATCTCTGCAGTGTGAGCTGGGTTTCTCTCTCTCTATCTCTCTCTCTCTCCATCTCTGCAGTGTGAGCTGGGTTTCTCTCTATCTCTCTCTCCATCTCTGCAGTGTGAGCTGGGTTTCTCTCTCTATCTCTCTCTCCATCTCTGCAGTGTGAGCTGGGTTTCTCTCTCTATCTCTCTCTCCATCTCTGCAGTGTGAGCTGGGTTTCTCTCTCTCTATCTCTCCATCTCTGCAGTGTGAGCTGGGTTTCTCTCTCTCTATCTCTCCATCTCTGCAGTGTGAGCTGGGTTTCTCTCTCTCTATCTCTCTCCATCTCTACAGTGTGAGCTGGGTTTCTCTCTATCTCTCTCTCCATCTCTGCAGTGTGAGCTGAGTATCTGAAGTTCCTGTACTCTCACTTCCTATGCATATAGACATGTGTTTACCTTCAGTGCTGTCCATTTCTCAGAGGCCAAACCGAGAGCCACCATGACGTGATGTACAGCACTGTCATACCTGATCAGTTCAGGACAGCACAGAATGTCAACATATGGCTTCAAGCATCTCGGCTGTTAGACAACATTATGGCTGTTACTCATTAAACGTCATAGCCCTGGCAAATGTGCATCTGTTTTAGAAAACAATTGTATTTCCATTATACTTTTCTGTCTTGGAACAAGCAATAGGTAAATGTACACTATAACAGTATAACAACACGTTTTTGTTATTTGTGTCTCTCTCTACCAACAGGATCTATTTCCTGAAGCTGATGATGATGTCACATACAGCACTGTCATCCCCCAGCACAAGGCCCAACTAAAAGGACAGACCAAGGTAAAGCTCTTCTACTGATTATCCACAGCTAGTATTATGTTATCAGAAACAACAGTAGGTGATTGTTTCCTCAGTGTTAATATAGTCATGGTTATGTCACCATTATAGCTGTAGGCCTAATATATCACCTTTATGTTACATATCACAATTATAACTGTCTATACTTTTAATTTCACTGAGAACTGTGTTTTTATAGTGTACTCTCCATCATGACAGAACTTTCCCTGTTCACCTCTCTCCCTGTTCCTCCTCTGTAGTCAGCAGAACCAGATGATAATGTGGTCTACAGCTCACTAGCTCTACAGGTGACCACACAGGTCAGTGTTGGTGTCTCCTCTGTCTGTTGTACCAAATGATGCTGATCTCTCAAAGATACAGACAACACCACATTACTATGTGTAGTAAACATCACTGTTTAACCACACAAATCTTTCTTAGTGTATTTGTTTTGCTGCATGTAAAATGTAATGACATTGTGACCAGCTAACCTCATTGTTATCAGTGTGTATCCATAACATTACAGTGTGGACTGTGCCTGGGTTTGTGTGAAGTTGCCCCTAGATGCTGATCTTGGGTCAGATTTCAATTTATTTCCCACTGAAGATTAAGGTTAGGATAGGAAGAGGGGAAGCTGATCCTAGATCTGTATCTAGTGGAAACGTCACAATGGAGATTGTGACTGAATGTTTCACTTCCTCTCCAGCAGAGGGCAGCAGCACAATAGTGACTGACAGAAGGCCTTGGTCGAGTCCTTTTCCTGGATGGACAGAACACTCCCCTCTCCTGTGTCACAACATCTATCTGCCTCCAATAAGCTTCTGTCATACCTGTTAACCCACACCATAAAGACCCCTCTATCCTTTTGTGTGATAAACTGCTGAAGACAGTCTGCTGTGTTTGTTCTGATTATCAACACATTTCTGTTTATAGTTTATGTTCCATCCACCTTTCCTCTTGTCTGGTGTTTCTTACATCATGATCTTATTGATCTCATCTAGTTAAATGTCCTATGACTGTAACTAATCATGATCAAACGTGTATTATGATCTTAGTATAGATAGCTACTCTGTATAATAACTCCTGTACTGCGATAATAAAATGTACTATATATATATATATATATATATATATATTAAACAATGGACATTGATTGTTTAATGCAATTGTTACATCTATTTATAGCAACTATTTGTAGGAATTACACAA
This sequence comes from Salmo trutta, assembly GCF_901001165.1. Classification (NCBI taxonomy): domain Eukaryota; kingdom Metazoa; phylum Chordata; class Actinopteri; order Salmoniformes; family Salmonidae; genus Salmo; species Salmo trutta. The sequence goes on along the minus strand of NC_042961.1, from coordinate 5,102,056 downwards.
ACATTTTCTTTTTGCAAAACATATTTATTGGTAATCATTTAAGTCGTTTTTTTATGAATAAAAAAAATGGGGGATAGATCAGCTTTAATATTGCAGATAGATTGTGGCTTCTATCAATGTATTTGTCTGCATCATTTCCAATCCCATATATATATAGCTAAAAAAAATAAAGGGAACACTTAAACACCACATCCTAGATCTGAATAAAAGAAATAATCGTATTAAATACTTTTTTCTTTACATAGTTGAATGTGCTGACAACAAAATCACACAAAAATAATCAATGGAAATCCAATTTATCAAGCCATGGAGGTCTGGATTTGGAGTCACACTCAAAATTAAAGTGGAAAACCACACTACAGGCTGATCCAACTTTGATGTAATGTCCTTAAAACAAGTCAAAATGAGGCTCAGTAGTGTGTGTGGCCTCCACGTGCCTGTATGACCTCCCTACAAAGCCTGGGCATGCTCCTGATGAGGTGGCAGATGGTCTCCTGAGGGATCTCCTCCCAGACCTGGACTAAAGCATCCGCCAACTCCTGGACAGTCTGTGGTGCAACGTTATAGGAATCATTGTAGTTGGTGCCTCGGCCATTGACATATACATTTGTGTACAACACAGAAACACAAACCACACATGGCTTATCATCTCTTCCTCGTCATCTTCTCCAGACTCTCAGGTACGGGTAAAATATTTTGATGAATTGATAAAGTCTCATGTTTCTGTGCACTGCTGCTTGAAGTCAGGTACTGGCTACATGCTGAAACCCTGAAGACAAAATATTGGCTAGCCTATATATTGAGCCCACACTCATCCCTGCCATACCAGCCATGTTGTGCACTACTCACTTCTACTGGTGTCCTGAATGGGTAATTAGTAAACCACCTTATCAGTCGAAATGTCAGCCTGTTTTGGTGGGATGGAGTTGTGGCATTCCATGGTGCCATCACCATGCATACATTAGTTAATATAAACTGGTTGGTTCGAGCCCTGAATGCTGATTGGCTGACCACTGTGGTATACCACGGGTACCAACCAGTGGGTATGACAAAACATGTATTTTTACTGCGCTAATTATGTTGGTAAACAGTTTTTAATAGTAAATAAGGTACCCCAGGGGTTTGGTATATGGCTAATATACCACAAGCCCCTGTATCCAGGCACTGCGTAAGAACAACCCTCAGCCGTGGTATATTGGCCATATATCACACCCCCTCGTGCCTTTTTGCTTAAAGACCAATAAGAAAGAGATCTCCAAAGCTCTCTACCAAGAACAGCTAATGAGGGATGAGCCTGGATAAATGTAACCACTCAAACTCATGGACAAAGCTATGGAGTGACCATCCAAGATAGTAAAATGATAGTTTTAAGCATGTTTTGAGGCTATACAGTGTTTGTTTACATTTACAATGTTTACAAACATTGGAGAAAAACAAGCTTACAGTTGAAGTCGGAAGTTTACATACACTTAAGTCATTAAAACTCATTTTCGACCACTCAACAAAATTCTTATTAACAAACTATAGTTTTGGCAAGTCGGTTAGGACATCTACTTTGTGCATGACACACGTCCTTTTTCCAACAATTGTTTACAGACAGATTATTTCACTTATAACTCACTGTGTCACAATTCCAGTGGGTCAGAAGTTAACATGCACTAAGTTGACTGTGCCTTTAAACAGCTTGGAAAATTCCAGAAAATGATGTCATGGCTTTAGAAACTTCAGATAGGCTAATTGACATCATCTGAGTCAATTGGGTGTACCTGTGGATGTATTACCTTCAAACTCTGTGCCTCTTTGCTTGACATCATGGGAAAATCAAACGAAATCAGCAAAGACCTCAGAAAAAAAATTGTAAACCTCCACAAGTCTGATTCTTCCTTGGGAGCAATTTCCAAATGCCTGAAGGTACCACGTTCATCTGAACAAATGTAAGGGCTGTCGTGAGAGAGAGTAGACCAAGGTGCAGCGGAGTTAGTGTTCATCATTGAATATTTAATCACAGAAAGAACACTATACAAACTAAACAAGAAAACTGACAGCCAAACAGTCCTGTCAGGTGCAAACACTAACAGAAACAATTACCCACAAAACCCAAAGGAAAAACATGCTCCTTATGTGTGACTCCCAATCAGCAACAACGAGCTTCAGCTGTGCCTGATTGGGAGCCACACACAGCCCAAAACAAAGAAATACAAAAACATAGAAAAAGGAACATAGAACGCCCACCCAATGTAACACCCTGGCCTAACCAAAATAAAGAACAAAAACCCCTCTCTATGGCCAGGGCGTTACAACAAACACTAGTACGCAAGTATAAACACCATGGGACCACGCAGCCGTCATACCGCTCAGGAAGGAGACGCGTTCTGTCTCCTAGAGATGAACGTACTTTGGTGCGAAAAGTGAAAATCAATCCCAGAACAACAGCAAAGGACCTTGTGAAGATGCTGGAGGAAACAGGTACAAAAGTATCTATTTCCACAGTAAAACAAGTCCTATATCGACATAACCTGAAAGGCCACTCAGCAAGGTAGAAGCCTCTGCTCCTAAATTGCCATAAAAAAGCCAGACTATGGTTTGCAACTGCACATGGGGACAAAGATCGTACTTTTTGGAGAAATGTCTTCTAGTCTGATGAAACAAAAATAGAACAGTTTGGCCATAACGACCATCGTTAGGTTTTGAGGATAAAGGGGGAGGCTTGCAAGCTGAAGAACACCATCCCAACCGTGAAGCACGGGGGTGGAAGCATCATGTTGTGGGGGTGCTTTGCTGCAGGAGGGACTGGTGCCATTCACAAAATAGATGGCATCATGAGGATGGAAAATGATGTGGATATATTGAAGCAACATCTCAAGAAATCAGTCAGGAAGTTAAAGCTTGGTCGCAAGCTTGGTCTTTCAAATGGGCAATGACCACAAGTATACTTCCATAGTTGTGGCAAAATGGCTTAAGGACAACAAAGTCAAGATATTGGAGTGGCCATCACAAAGCCCATCAATCCTATAGAAAATTTGTGGGCAGAACTGAAAAAGTGTGTGCGAGCAAGGAGGCCTACAAACCTGACTCAGTTACACCAGCTCTGTCAGGAGGGATGGGCAAAAATTCACCCAACTTATTGTGGGAAGCTTGTGGAAGGCTACCCGAAACGTTTGACCCAGGTTAAACAATTTAAAGGCAATGCTACCAACTACTTATTGAGTGTATGTAAACTTCTGACCCACTGGGAATGTGACGAAAGAAATAAAAGCTGAAATAAATCATCCTCTCTACTATTATCCTGACATTTCACATTCTTAAAATAAAGGGGTGATACTAACTGACCTAAGACAGGGAATTTTTACTAGGATTAAATGTCAGGAATTGTGAAAAACTGAGTATAAATGTGTTTGGCTAAGGTGTATGTAAACTTCCAACTTCAACTGTATATTTTGGGTTCTGATGGGGTACAACCATAGAACTAAGTGCATGAGGCACTTATAGGCTATATTTTCAAGAATAAATGGGCATATATATATATATATATCTATAAATGGGTAAATATATATATATATATATACCATTATTTGAAGTAATTGATTGAAGTAGTCACCTTTTGTACCTCATTTATCACATTTCAATAGGTGGTCCAGGTATCCTCATGACATGGCACAAGTGGGGGATGGACCATTCCTCTTTTGTTGTCTATCGTTCCTCTATTGTTCCCACAAGGGTAAGGTCGATGATTCCCATCAGCTCACGGATTCCCATCAGACCAACTCATTGACACTAAAAACACTATTTGTTCAAAACATATTTTTTTTACCCTTAAGTGTATGTTGGATTTTATTACTCAACCGGAAATGTAAAAAAATAGCTGGAGTGTGTCTTTAAATACATGTATTAATTATCTTTGAGACATTAAGTTGAAATACTGTGCAATTCCCATCATTCCTGTGGAAGACCGCTCCTTCTGAGGAGTACCAATATGGCAGACAGGTGCTTCAAAGCCTCTCATTGGCCAATACATAGCTTCAGCAATCTAGTGTTTGTATACACTGAATGCACAAAACATTAGGGACACCTTCCTAATATTGAGTTGCTCCCCCGTTTGACCTCAGATCAGCCTCAATTCGTCAGGGCATGGACAATACAAGGGGTCGAAAGCGTTCCACAGAGATGCTGGCCCATGTTGACTCAAATGCTTTCCACAGTTGTGTCAAGTTGGCTGGATAACCTTTGACAGTGACTCTGAATGGATTGAATATGGGAGATACTGGCTGGTACTGGTGTTCCAGAGGAGACCTCCAAATGCCTGTTCACATCACTGTCAATCAACTGACCACAACACAGACTGACACCATCATTAGTAAGTAATGAGAGACCAGTTATAACCAAAAGTAGTGGAATGAGTCTTTCAAATTCACAGAATCCAACTGAAGTCATTTTGTTAATTTAAAACATTGATATATCACGCTGAAATTCTGTCACTTCAACACTAATAAATGACGTACGGAAACTGTTGCACCTTGCCAGAAAAGCAGACCACTCAAGACATCTGCCTGACCTCACCCACAACTGTAGATCCTGCTGTCTCCTCTTCCACCTCTCAGGTCCAGTCAACAACACACACCATGCAGCCCAGGGGTAAGTGTTCACTACCACCTCTTTAACCGGTACTCAATAAGCTAAAAAGGTCATTTATTTAAATTTCAATTACTGGATTAATGAATTGTGTTGTTTTATAATCACTTACAAAAATGTCCCCTGTATGCCTCATTCTTCAATTATATATGTCTGATTGAAATTGGCAGAGTATCATGTCCTCAAAGCAGTGTTGTTCTTCTACAGATGGGAGAGAACACTCTTCTACCTTCCAAAAACTGTTAATGCAGTGCTCTTCTTCCTGTGCAACGTCATTGCTGTGGTGAAGTTCAGGGCAACCTGACTCTGAGGTAAAACAGGATGAGTAGAAACTAGATTTATTTAGCATTTGCACATTTTTCATTGTGGTATATGTCTTTATCTTCTTCACCTTCTCCAGCTTTAATGGAATATTTAAATGATTTGCTAATAGACATGTTTTACTGTTCTCAAGATCATCTGTCACCAAATTCTGTGAAATTCTGTGAAAGAAAATCTGAAATTCTGATGTATCGAAGTTATTTGCTGTGTTGGAGACAACAAGTGTTTAACAAGATGTCATAGTATGAGTTAGTTTACCAGAAACCTGCAGCCTTGTGGTACAGCAGCTTCCTGAGCTAACTTTAACAGTCTAGGTTGGAGGACATCTGTGGTTTTGAGCTGCATCTATGACCAGGGTTGATCTCTAAGTGGAAGGCAGTCAACACTCCATCTCCGTAGCTCATGTGCCCTCAATTCTATACATTTCTTTTTGTAATCATTAGTGACCTATTTTCCAGCTGAGGGTAACAGGATAATAGTGACTCTTGGTCCCAAAGAGCCCTTGGAGAAAGCTGGAAGCTGAAATACATAGTAGTGACTATGATTTTGGGGTTGACCTAGTCTACATAATGCAATAGTTCCTATCTGCCACTGAGGGGGGCATGTACACAAAAATGTTCAGCTTTCTTCAGGATAAAACACACACACACAAACGTCTGTTTTACAATCTTTGTGTGTACAAAAAAATGTATGCCAATTCAAAATCTTATTTTCCCTAAACTAATTATGATTCTAAACTTAACCCTAATTGTAACCATTAACCTAAACCTAACCCATAAGCCTAAAATATACTTTTTGCTTGTGGGGCCGGGCAAAATGTCCCAACTTGTCCAAATGGTGCACCACCCATCTCATATGTATATATTGTATTCTATACTGTGCCACTGTATGTCCTGTATGTCCAATGTCACTCTGACATATATGTATATATATTCTTAATCCATTCATTACTTAGTTTTATGTGTATTTTGGGAATATGTTGTGAAACTGTTAGAAGCTAGAAGCACAAGCATTTCACTACACCCGCAATAACATCTGCTCAACACGTGTATGTGACCAATACATTTGCTTTTAATTGATTTAGATTTTTGACTTGTCCAAATGGTCCTTGTTTTACCCACAAGGATAGTAAAACCAAACCACACACACACACACACAAAACAAGGTTACATTTAAATGTTTTTGGTTCGTTTATTAATCCTGAGATCTTGGGTTGTATCATAGTTGATATTTGGTTGTCTGGTTGTCTGTAATAAATCCTCTCCTTGTTGAATCAGAGCCTTGGATAACTATTCTGTCTTCACCTTGTCCAGCTTTAATGGAATATATAAATGCTTGTTAGTTTTTTAAATTTTCTTTGGTACTATTTTCGAAAGTATGTGGTACATTTTCACAACTCTTAGTACAAAACTCCACACTGATCATACTTGTAACTCAGTCAGACTTTCATTCATGGCCTGTCATTGTGCGTCATTGTGATTGTAAACATCTCTCACCACACAACCACTGATTCAAAATATATGTATTGTATTGTGAAATGCACTGAGAACATCACCAAAATTCAACATAATGAATTTAGTCATTTTAACTACCAGTTAATCCCAATAACAAACAATGCAAGATACGTGTTTCAAATCGCCCTTAGATGTGCTGAAAGTAGTATGCTACAGTACTGTAAATTACAGTAGATTATACTGTTTTCACATTAGGAAATATACTTACATTACCCAACAAAATTGACAGAAAATCTTTAACTTTCCATAATATTTATCCGATGTATAATTATAGGTGTGATATCAATGAAGACGTCCAATGAAGACATCGGTCTGAATAGATGTAGTAGCCTGCCTCATCCATGGCCAGAAGGAGGGTGGCACTCTCGTACACCTTCCAGCTCCATGCTGAAAATACATCCTCAATAGGGCTGAGGACAGGAGAGTATGGGGGCAGGTATAGGGTCACGAACAGCGGATGAGCCCGAAACTATGCCTGAACAACCTCTGCATGGTGGAACCTGACATTGTCCCACACAATGACATAGGTGAACCCATCACCTTGACAGGCCAGCTCAATTTCTTACGGCTGAAATCTCGTTAACGGGATTGATATGACAACAGCCAGTGAAAGTGCAGAGGGCCAAATATAAAACAGCAAAAATCTCATCATTAAAATTTCTCAAACATACAAGTATTATACACCATTTTAAAGATAAGATTCTCATTAATCCAGCCACAGTGTCCGATTTCAAAAAGGCTTTACAGCAAAAGCACACCAAACGATTATGTTAGGTCAGCACCTAGTCACAAAAAAACATACATCCATTTTCCAGCCAAAGAGAGGAGTCACAAAAAGCAGAAATAGAGATAAAATGAATCACTAACCTTTGATGATCTTCATCAGATGGCACTCATAGGACTTCATGTTACACAATACATGTATGTTTTGTTTGATAAAGTTCATATTTATATCCAAAAATCTCAGTTTAAATTGGCGCGTTATGTTCAGTAATGTTTTGCCTCCAAAACTCCCGGTGACTTTGCAGAGAGCCACATCAATTTACAGAAATACTTATCATAAACTTTGATCAAATGTACAAGTGTTATGCACAGAATTAAAGATACACTTCTCCTTAATGCAACCGATGTGTCAGATTTCAAAAGAGCTTTACAGCGAAAGCAAACTTTGCAATAATCTGAGTACAGCGCTCAGATATCAAAACAAGCCATACAGATACCTGCCATTTTGGAGTCAACAGAAGTCACAAATACCATTATAAATATTCACTTACCTTTGATGATCTTCATCAGAATGCACTCCCAGGAATCCCAGTTCCAAAAGAAATGTTTGTTTTGTTCGATAAAGTCCATCCTTTATGTCCAAATACCTCCTTTTTGTTTGCGCGTTCCGTCGAGTAATCCAAATGCACTGTGCTCGCGCAGTTAGTTCAGACGAATAGTCCAAAAAGTTATATTACAGTTTGTAGAAACATGTCAAACGATGTATAGAATCAATTTTTAGGATGTTTTTATCATAAATCTTTCATAATATTCCAACCGGACGATTCCTTTGTCTTCAGAAAAGAAAAGGAACACAGCTAACTCTTACGTGAGCGCGTGCCACAGAGCTCATGTCATTTTCTCAGTCATCTGATTCCAATGGCTCTTATTCTCTCCCCATTCACAATAGAAGCATGAAACAACGTTCTAAAGACTGTTGACATCTAGTGGAAGCCGTAGGAAATGCAAAATGACCCCACAGACACTGTATACTGGATAGGCAATCACTTAAAAAACTATAACCTCAGATTTCCACACTTCCTGGTTGGATTTTTTTCTCAGGTTTTTGCCTGCCATATGCGTTCTGTTATACTCACAGACATCATTCAAACAGTTTTAAAAACTTCAGAGTGTTTTCTATCCAAATCTACTAATAATATGCATATCTTAGCTTTTGGGACTGAGTAGCAGGCAGTTTACTCTGGGCACCTTCTTCATCCAAGCTACTCAATACTGCCACCCATCCATAAGAAGTTTAAAAAACACAATGAGGTGTGCAGCGTTGTAATATCCAAGTAGTGGCCTTCGTCCTACCACACCATCTTTAGTGGTAATTGCACATGTGGAGATGTTTCCCCCACATTGTCCAGGCACTTGGCCGATGAGAGTTTGCCCACAGCGCTGAGTTTTGGCCAGGTTGAAGCCCGCTTCATCAACAAACATATACTTGTGGTGGTTAACAACAGCATCAAGCAGCATCACCCTCTAAAAATACATTTGGGTTATTTATTTTTACAGTATAGTTCCTTCATGATATTGTGAAGTAGCATGTGCATCAAATAGTAACAGTAATACAGTATATAGCGTAGTACCTGAACACACTCGGCCCCGCTGTTGTTTCACCTGGTTGTTGTTTCTCTCCAAAGGCACCAGGTAAACGTGTTTCATCGATACCTGGTGGATCTTCAGAAGGTGGCCAATTGTTGGAAGGCTGATGGATGCCACATTGACAAAGGTGTCATCATTCTCCTCAATGGCCTGCTTCTTTTCGGACAGCCGCATGTCATTCCTGGCCCTCACCATTTCCACCACTCTCTCTGATGTCCACCTCTTTGACAGGGTCCATGCCCACCTCTTTGACCTCTTTAACGGGGCCCATGCACACCTCTTTGACCTCTTTGACGGGGTCCATGCCCACCTCTTTGACCTCTTTGATGAGGTCCATGCCCACCTCTTTGAACTCTTTGAAGGGGTCCATGCCACCTCTCTGCCGGGCCCCTTGTCCACGAGCTCTTTGATTTCTTCCTCTCCCTTGCTGTCTATCCTGCTCCATGTTGAAAAAAATTGAAGTGTTCACACACACACCTGTTACATGTTGACCAACTGTGGTTACCACTACGTGAAATCAATTAGAAAAAATGAATGTTCATTATGTATGGTTATCATGTATTATACATGTCATTTAGATGTTTATACCGTACAAACAGACATTTTATTTCTGTAGTTCTCAAAATCCATATGCTGTATAGTATACAAACCAGTTTAAAATCTACATGTTTACCAAACAGTTAAGTGATTAAACATGAAATGCCGTTGGATTAACCCTCCTGCTGTGCTCCAGTCTAAAGTTTCCTCTCTGAAAAATGTAGTTCATTTAATCTGATTGTCATAAGGTTCAATGGCTTTGTCCACACAGGGCATCTGAACACAAAAATACATTTGGATGATTTTCATTATATTTTGCGTGTTTTATTTAACTTTTGTACACCTGTGGTGTTCCCGGTCAGAAATGACCGGTCATTAGAAATGAATAGGTGAGACTACAATTAGTGTATAAAAGGCACATGCCCATTCATCAGATGGACACACTTCCTCTCCCAGACCCCCCCCCCCCCCACACACACACACACACACACACACACACACACACACACACACACACACACACACACACACACACACACACACACACACACACACCTCACTCCCCTTCTTGGCTTCCATGGTAACCCCCATGGGAACCTTTCCCCAATAGAATCTTTCCCCATGGGAACCCCACCTGATGGCATTCTCACAAACAATCGCAACATTGTTTCAACAATATATAGAACTTTTCTTGCAGCTCTGGTATATAAAGCTTTTTTGAGGCCTTGCTCACAATTCATTCTGTGGCAGCACAATGACCAAACGATATACTGTATGTGAGGCTCTTGATCATATCTTTGATCGTGACACTGGTGAGGAGGAGAGAGTCCTTGTTTAACTGTGACACAAAGTGGTCTGTGATAAATAGCACAATATGTTTCATCTGAGTATTTGTTATAGTCAAAATAATCCATACATTATGCTTTTTTTACTCAAAAACGAGTTGTATGAGCTCAGGTTAATGAGGCCTACAGGCCATAAATAGCAAATATAAGTTCAAAACTTGTAATGTTCACAAGAACTTAAGTTGATAAAAAGATCTAACACAACATTAGGTGATATATATGTATTATTATGGATTTATAATCAGCTATAATGGGGCGGTCATTTTGGACCGGGAACACAGAATGAATTAACATGAAACGAACACAACAGGAAGGTTAAGTGATGGTCAAATGTATTTAAACAAATTAGAAGATAAAAATATGAAAAGTATTGTGAGCATTGCATTGGGAATGGCAATGACTTTATATGAAAGGTATTTCTAGATGAAACTGATTAGGTTTGGTGAAAAGGTTACTGAGTGATTTTGTGTGTTGTATTTAGTCAATAGATAATGTGCTTAAAGTTTTGTTAAACCAGCATTTCTGAAGATCTGTTTTAAGTTTTGTACTAAAAGTTATGAAATGTTAACACAGATGTGTGAAAATAGCATGAAAGCAATAAAAAAATATATATTTTGAGAGTTAATGCGGCTTCCTGAGCTAACTTTAGCACTTTCACTTGGAGGACATCTGTGGTTATGAGCTGTACATGACCAGGGTTCACTTCCTGTATAGAAGGGGGAGAGAGACAGAGTGTTCTTGTTGACCATAAAATCACATCAGACTGGGTTGAACCTTGAACTTGGTTTAAAGTGAGAGTCTGTGGAGGTCTTGGTCTAGTACCCATCACTACATCTCTGTAGCACATGACCCCTCAAATCTATCAATGTTCAGCATATGCAGGACATTTATCATGTAGTTTCTTATATAGTGAAATATAGAATTTTGCCAATGGAAAAATAGTGCACCAAATATTTGTAATCATTAGTGACCTATGTTCCAGTAGAAAGTAAGAAGATAGTAGTGACTCTTGGTCCCAAAACCCATAGAGAAAGCTGAAATATATTTTGGTGACTATGATTATGTGGTTAAATTAGTCCATTTTATGCAATAGTTGCTGTCTGCCACAGGGGGGAATGTACACACAAACAGAAGCAGGAAGAGAGTTACAGACAGTGAAGTCTATAAACATTCGGAAGTAGAGTCATTCTGGCTGGTGCCTTGGTCCTTGACACACATTTATGCTCAGGTACCATTTAATATTACAGGCAGACTGAAACACTCATATGGCTAACCATCTCTGCTTCCTCCTCCTCTTCCTCATCTTCTACAGAGTCTCAGCAGGTATGTGAAACATGTTTCTATGAAGGTCTGAAGTCCAGTGGGTCAAATCACTGTAAACACTGTATAATACATCTCGATCTTTAACAAGCTGTTTTATAGTTTATAAGCAATGGGATTTTGTTTTCTGCAGTGCAGATTCTATTGAATTCAAAACTAAATGTGTTTTGTGTTGATTTGTCCACAGTCAGCCATGTGTCTGTGCAGACAGGAGGCTCCATCACCATCCCATGTAGCTATGATCAGTATTACATCAACCATGTGAAATACTGGTGTAAAGGGTATGTTTGGACTATTTGCTCCTCTGTAGTACGCACTGACCATCCTAAGAGCACTGATAGGGCCTCAATCTCTGATGACATCACCCAGAAAGTCTTCACTGTGATCATGACTGATCTGGAGCCAGAGGACTCTAATACCTACAGGTGTGTTGTGGAGATCAATGGAGGAACAGATAGCATGATACAATTGTTCTACCTATCTGTCACTCCAGGTAAGATCCCTGCAACTCTTACAATTCAGTAAAGTAGAATAGGTAGTTCTCAGTAATGATGAGACACTCAGAAAATGCCAGCTTTCACAAACTACATGACTGGTGTTCTCGTTTCATTTCCTTGTAACAAGTTCCTTGTTTGGTAACTGGTATTACCATTATTGTTCAAGTTGACCTGAGGAATGTAGGCATACGTATATTTTATGTTTTCTATATGTAGATGTTGATGTAAACTTTGTTTAAAGTCCGCTGTCTGCATTGTGTCTTTCAACGTTGTCTACCACAAGAAGCACCATATCACCAAGTAACACTATGTGTAAATGTACTTGGAGAATAAAGGTCATACACCTGCTAGATATAAAGGTCTGCTGCTGAGTTCTTTCTATGGTGTCTGTACCTCTGTGTTCAGGTACTCCAGAACTCTATGTGGACCATCAGGAAGTGACTGGAGTAGAAGGAGGGAGTGTCACTGTTTGTTGTTACTTTAGTAACTCAGGAGATATGAAGTGGTGCAGGATGGGTGGTGATTGTGTGAGTGGGTATTCTGGGACTTTAAATGGAACATCAGTGAGATTAAAGCAGACTAGTGATGCCAACAACAGAACAGTCTTAACAGTGACCATGAGTGGACTGAAGATGGAGAACATTGACTGGTATTGGTGTAGAGTGGGAGAACTAGAGATGCCTGTTCACATCACTGTCAGTCAACAAACTGCAACACAGAGAAGCTCTAAGATGACCTCAAGTTAGTTGATCAATCACATACTTTATGATCAATATGATTCACTTTGTTTAATCCACTGGTATCATCTGGAACTAATTGGAATATTAACTATGAATGTGATGTTGCTATACAACCTGACTACCTGGTATACCATTAACTTCATTGATGATATTGTTGTTTTACCTCACAGCAACCCAAGATCCAACCACTCAACAACCCTCTGTCTCTCCAACTGCTGAGCCTGTTCAGACTGACAACACAAGTCAAGGAGCTGAGGGGAACATGGAGGAAGTCCACCAGAGGTTATTATCACTCATTCAGCTGTATTATCCCACATATTGTTAGATACTATGAACACAGAGAAACATTACAATTCCATCACACACTACAACAGTTAATGCTAATCAAACACTCTCCCTAAATGCATATAGAGACTGGTATCACTTCCTCTTGGGTAGAAGAAGTAGCAGCATTATAGTGTTATTCTCACTCATTTGCAAGGACAAGTTGCACACATAAAAAAACGTTTTTTTTATAGTAATAATCTCAATAATAATCATATCATCTCTTCATTTGCATGGTCAACTTCCACACATGAATAGATCAATAATTGTTCCACTTATCATACATCAAGTTATTACCTTTTCACAAATGATCCATTTATAATGATCTACTTTCATTGTATTATTAATGATATGTTTTATATGTAATCCATCAGGTCCGTGAAAGTCCTACTCATCTCTCTGGGCATGTTGGTGGTGGTGACAGCTGGTATCCTAGTAACATGGAAGATGTGGAGAAAGCATAGTAAGTAGTCATTTTATGTGAATATAAAAAAGGAGAATAGTTTAGAAAATACTAAATGTATTGATATTGTGACTGTGATTTATCTTGAATGACAGAAAATATTTGGAGGAATTGTCAAAAAGAAAACCATTCAGAGGTATTATTGTACTATAACAAACTCAGAAGTAATTGACATCTCCCTCTCTTTATTCCAGAGGACAATAAGGCCAAGGACCAGACAACTAACTACTCAGTGGTAGGATACACTTATTTCATTATTTTCAACCATCTGCTTTTCTGTTCTTGATCTGGGATCATCTACCATTTGACTCCATCGTTACCTCTTCAGTTGATTATCAATGAGTTGACATAAAAGGTCCCATCCCATGTTCTAACTGAACCCAAGCTCTTATAACACTCAAGATGTTGAAAAATGCTGTTAATACTGTCAGTTCACTAAATATACACCTGACTGCATCCTATCAGTGGAAACAAACTGTGGTTTAGGTGGTAAATAGACAAGTCCTGTTTCTCTTTGCTATTTATTTCTTTGCAGTCTGCTGATCCTGAGCAGGACATTACATACAGCACAGTGACCCACACCAGAGAAACCGCACAGCAGGTACAAACTGAATAAACTTGGTTTTGGTCTGTGGAGATCTTGGACTAGAACCAATCACTCCATCTCTGCAGTGAGCTGGGGTTCTCTCTCTCTCTCTCTCTCTCTCTCTCTCTCTCTCTCTCTCTCTTTCCTCCATCTCAGCAGTGAGCTGGGGTTCTCTCTCTCTCTCTCTCTCTCTCTCTCTCTCTCTCTCTTTCCTCCATCTCAGCAGTGAGCTGGGGTTCTCTCTCTCTCTTTCCTCCATCTCAGCAGTGAGCTGGGGTTCTCTCTCTCTCTCTTTCCTCCATCTCTGCAGTGAGCTGGGGTTCTCTCTCTCTCTCTCTCTCTCTCCCTCTCTTTCCTCCATCTCTGAAGTGTGAGCTGGGGTTCTCTCTCTCTTTCTCTCAATTCAATTCAAGGGGCTTTATTGGCATGGGAAACATATGTTAGCATTGCCAAAGCAAGTGAAGTAGATAATAAACAAAAGTGAAATAAACAATATAAATTAACAGTATACATTACATTAACAGAAGTTCCAAAAGAATAAAGACATTTCAAATGTCATATGGTGGCTATATACAGTGTTGTAACGATGTGCAAATAGTTACAAAAGGGAAAATAAATCAACATAAATATGGGTTGTATTTACAATGGTGTTTGTTCTTCACAGGTTGACCTTTTCTTGTGGCAACAGGTCACAAACATTGCCGCTGTGATGGCACACTGTGGTATTTCACCCAGTAGATATGGCAGTTGATCAAACAAAACAAATCCTTTGTGGATCTGTGTAACCTGAGGGAAATATGTGTCTCTAATATTGTCATACATTTGGCAGTAGGTTAGGAAATGTATCTCAGTTTCCATCTCATTTTGTGGGCAGTATGCACATAGCCTGTCTTGTCTTGAGAGCCAGGTCTGCCTTTGGCGGCTTTTCTCAATAGCAAGGCTTTGCTCACTGAGTCTTTACATAGTCAAAGATTTTTTTTGGTGTTGGTTTTGTTATGGAAGGTTTGAGAATCGCTTCCGTTTAGGTAATTGTAGAATTTAAAGTCTCTTTTCTGGATTTTGTTAATTAGCAGATATCGGCCTAATTCTGCTCTGCATGTATTATTTAATGTTTTACGTTGTACACAGAAGATATTTTTGCCGAATTCTGCATGCAGAGTCTCAATTTGATGTTTGTCCCATTGTGTGAATTATTGGTTGGTGAGCGGACCCCAGAATTTACAACCATGAATGGCAATGGGTCCTGTAACTGATTCAATATTTTTAGCTAGATCCTAATTGGTATGTCTAATTTTACGTTCCTTTTGATGGCATAGAAGGCCCTTCTTCACTTTCACAGCTTTGTGGAAGTTACTGTGGTGCTGATGTTTAGGCCGAGGTATGTATACTTTTTTTGTGTGCTCTAGGGCAATGGTGTCAAGATGGAATTTGTATTCGCTGTCCTGGCAACTGGACTTTTTTTGGAACACCATTATTTTTCGTCTTACTGAGATTTACTGTCAGGGCCCAGGTCTGGCAGAATCTGTGCAGAAGATCTAGGTGCTGCTGTAGGCCCTCCGTGGTTGAGGACAGAAGCACCAGATCAGACTTCAGATTCAAGTAGGGTGAATCCGGGTGCTGCAGACTGTTCTAGTACCCTCGCCAATTCGTTGATATATATGTTGAAGAGGGTGGGTGTCACGTCCTGACCAGTAAAGGGGTCTTTTGTTATTGTAGTATGGTCAGGGCGTGGCAGGGGGTGTTTGTTTTGTGTGTTTTGGGGGGGTTTTCTAGGGGATTTTGGTTCTAGTTTTCATTTTCTCTGTTTCATTTTCGAGGTTTGGCCGAGTGTGGTTTCCAATCAGAGGCAGGTGTCTTTCGTTGTCTCTGATTGGAAGCCATACTTAGCTAGCCTGTTTTCCTTTGGGTTTTGTGGGTGGTTGTTTTTCATATAGTCCTTGTGTCCTTACGGAACTGTTTGGCATTGGTTTATTTTGTTTAAGTGTTCACTCGTAGTAGAAAGATGAGCACTTTACGAGCTGCGCCTTGGTCTGTCCTTTACGACGCCCCTGACAGTGGGGCTTAAGCTGCATCCCTGTCTCACCCCCCGGCCCTGTGGAAAGAAATGTGTGTTTTTTTTGTACATGGATTTTATAATGTCGTATTGTTTTCACGCAACACCACTTTCCATCAATTATGTATAGTATAGCAGGCCCTCATGCCAAATTGATTCGAAAGCTTTTTTGAAACCAACAAGATTTTGAAGAAGAATTTGCCTTTGTTTTGTTTTGTTTGTTTGTCGATTAGGGTGTGCAGGGTAAATATATGGTCTGTTGCTCAGTACATTGTTTTCGCTGAGGAAATGTACGAGTCTGCTGTTAATGATAATGCAGTGGATTTTCCCAGGGTTGCTGTTGACAAATTTCCCACGGTAATTATTGGGGTCAAATGTGTCTTCACTTTTGTGGTTTGGGGTGATGAGTCCTTGGTTCCAGATATTGGGGAATATGCCAGAGCTGAGGATGATGTTAAAGAGTTTAAGTATAGGCAATTGGAATTTGTGGTGTGTATATTTTATCATTTCATTTAGGATACCATCAACCCCAAAGGCCTTTTTGGGTTGGAGGGTTTGTATTTTGTCCTGTAGATCATTCAATGTAATTGGAGTATCAAGTGGGTTCTGCTAGTATTTAATAGTTGATTCTAAGATTTGTATTTGATCATGTATATGTGTCTGCTGTTTGTTCTTTGTTATAGAACCAAAAAGATTGGAGAAGTGGTTTATCCAAACATCTCCATTTTGGATAGATAACTCTTTGTGTTGCTGTTTGTTTAGAGTTTTCCAATTTTCCCACAAGTGGTTAGATTCTATGGATTATTCAATTACATTGAGCTGATTTCCTATGTGCTGTTCCTTCTTTTTCTGTAGTGTATATTTGTCCAGGAAATGGTCTAGAAGGGATTGAATTTGTTTTGCCTCATTGTTTTTTGGTAGATTTCCACAATACTTTCCTTCCATCTACAGCATTTCTTAATATTATTCAGGTCCTTTGGCTTTGATGCCTCATGATTGAGCATGGCTCTGTTCAAGTAGAGTGTGATTTTGCTGTGATCTGATAGGGGTCTCACCACTACTGCCAAGAGATGAGCTATAGGTGTACCTACCATAGGAGTCCCCTCGAGCCTACCATTGACTATGTACAGTTATGTTGTCGTAGTTGTGTCTGGGGGGACATATGGGGGAGGGAATGCTGTCACCTCCAGCTAGGTGTTTGTCCCCATGTGTGCTGAGGGTGTCAGGTTCTTGTCCAGTTCTGGCACTTAGGTCGCCACAGAGTAGTACATGTCCCTGAGCCTGGGAATTGTTGATCTCCCCCTTTAGGGTGAGCTGAGTGAGCTGAGTATCTGTAGTTCCTGTTCCATGTGTTTACCTTCAGTGCTGTCCATTTCTCAGAGGTAAAACCCAGAGAGCCTCCATGACATGATGTACAGCACTGTCATGCCTGATCAGTTCAGGACAGCAGAGAAGGTCAGCATATGGCTACAAGCATCTCGGCTCTTGCACAACATTATGACTGTTACTAATAAAACGTCATAGTCTTGGCAAATGTCCATCTGTTTTAGAAAACAATTGTATTTACAGTATCATTTTCTGTCTTGGAACAAGCAATAGGTACATGTACACTATAACAGTATAACAACATGTTTTTGTTATTTGTGTCTCTCTCTACCAACAGGATCTATTTCCTGAAGCTGATGATGATGTCACATACAGCACTGTCATCCTCCAGCACAAGGCCCAACTAAAAGGACAGACCAAGGTAAAGCTCTTCTACTGATTATCCACAGCTAGTATTATGTTATCAGAAACAACAGTAGGTGATTGTTTCCTCAGTGTTAATATAGTCATGGTTATGTCACCATTATAGCTGTAGGCCTAATATATCACCTTTATGTTACATATCACAATTATAACTGTCTATACTTTTAATTTCACTGAGAACTGTGTTTTTATAGTGTACTCTCCATCATGACAGAACTTTCCCTGTTCACCTCTCTCCCTGTTCCTCCTCTGTAGTCAGCAGAACCAGATGATAATGTGGTCTACAGCTCACTAGCTCTACTGGTGACCACACAGGTCAGTGTTGGTGTCTCCTCTGTCTGTTGTACCAGATGATGCTGATCTCTCAACAAAGATACAGACAACATCACATTACTATGTGTACTAAACATCACTGTTTAACCACACACATCTTCATTAGTCTTTTTAGTTTGCTGCACTTAAACCTGTATCACCACTTTCTAAGAAGCGGACCTTATCGTTTCCATTGTCTGTAAGATTACAGTGGTTTGATTGTGACTGAATGTTTCACTTCCTCTCCAGCAGAGGGCAGCAGCACTGCAGTGACTGACTGAGTGACCTTGGTTGAGTCCTTAACCTGGAAGGACAGAACATTCCCCTCTCCTGTGTCACAACATCTATCTGCCTCCAATATGCTTCTGTCATACCTCTTAACCCACCCCAGAAAGACCCCTCTAACCTGTTGTGTAATAAACCACTGAAGACCGTATGCTGTGTTTGTTTTCATTATCACCACATACACTATCTGTTATATTAGTTATGTTCCATCCACCTTTTCACCTTGTCTCTTGTTTTTTACATGTTCATCTTATATCTCTCATGTATATTGTCAAATGTCCAACGCCAGTAACTAATCATGATCAAGTGTGTAAATTAAATGTACAAGCTGTGTAACAAAATAAATATGATGACGATGAATACAAAATGTACAGTGCCTTGCAAAAGTATTCACCCCCCTTGGCATTTTTCCTATTTTGTGGCATTACAACCTGTAATTTAAATGGATTTTATTTGGATTTAATGTAATGGACATACACAAAATAGTCCAAATTGGTGAAGTGAAATTTAAAAAATGACTTGTTTCAAAAACATAAAAACGCAAGTGGTGCGTTTTCACCCCCTATTCACCCCCTTTGCTATGAAGCCCCTAAATAAGATCTGGTGCAACTACCGTAATTTCCGGACTATTGAGCGCACCTGAATATAAGCCACACCCACTGATTTTTTTAAAAATTATTATTTTGAACATAAATAAGCCGCACATGTCAATAAGCCGCAGGTGCCTACCGATACATTGAAACAAAATAACTTTACGCAGGTTTTAATGAAACACGGCTTGTAACAAAAATAAATAGGCTTTAACGAAACACGGCTTGTAACAAAAATAAATAGGCTTTAACGAAACACGGCTTGTAACAAAAAATTAAAAATTAGCAGTAAACAGTAGCCTACCAAGAAAGTCATTGCTCCAGACCAAGCTCCCGTGCAGCAGCTCTATTTCCTTTTCTAACAGCCAGATCAATCGCCTTCAACTTGAAGCTGCATCATATGCATTTCTCCGTGTCTTTGCCATGATAAGGGTGACAAAATGACTACCGTAATCAGAATGATGGGAAGTTTGAGAGCGCTCGATTTAATCTAAACAGCAAACAAAAAAGTTATTTGACTGTAACCCGTTCGGCAATTTCATTGCTCTAATGAAAGCTTCATGCCGCCAAAAAACTGAGCACGTCACAGAATGTGTTTATTTATTTTTTAATTTGAAAGCGGGAAAAATCCATATATTAGCCGCGTCATTGTTTAAGCCGCGAGGTTCAAAGCCCGGGAAAAAAGTAGAGGCTTATAGTCCGGAAATTACGGTAATAGCCTTCAGAATTCACATAATTTAATTAAGTCCACCTGTGTGCAATCAAAGTGTCACATGATCTGTCACATGATCTCAGTATATCTCAGTATATACAGTTGAAGTCAGAAGTTTACATACACCTTAGCCAAATACATTCAAACTAAGTTTTTCACAATTCCTGACATTTAATCCTCGTAAAAATGACCTGTCTTAGGTCAGATAGGATCACCACTTTATTTTAAGAATGTGAAATGTCAGAATAATAGTAGAGATGATTCATTTCAGCTTTTATTTCTTTCATTACATTCCCAGTGGGTCAGAAGTTTACATACACTAAATTAGTATTTGGTAACATTGCCTTTAAATTGATTAACTTGGGTCAAACGTTTTGGGTAGCCTTCCACAAGCTTCCCACAATAAGTTTGGTGAATGTTGGCCCATTCCTCCTGACAGAGCTGGTGTAACTGAGTCAGGTTGGTAGGCCTCCTTGCTTGCACATACATGCCTTTTCAGTTCTGCCAACACATTTTCTATAGGATTCAGGTCAGGGGTTTGTGATGGCCATTCCAATACCTTGACTTTGTTGTCCTTAAGCCATTTTGCCACAACTTTGGAAGTATGCTTGGGGTCATTGTCCTTTTGGAAGACCCATTTGCGACCAAGCTTTAACTTCCTGACTGATGTCTTGAGATGTTGCTTCAATATATCCACATAATTTTCATTCCTCGTGTTGCCATCTATTTTGTGAAGTGCACCAGACCCTCCTGCAGCAAACCACCCCGACAACATGATGCAGCCATCGTCCTTCACGGTTGGGATGGTGTTCTTTGGCTTGCAAGCCTCCCCCTTTTTCCTCTAAACATAACGATGGTCAATATGGCCAAACGGTTGTATATTTGTTTCATCAGACCAGAGGACATTTCTCCAAAAAGTACAATCTTTGTCCCCATGTGCAGTTGCAAACCGTAGTCTGGCTTTTTTATGGCTGTTTTTGAGCAGTGATGTCTTCCTTGCTGAGCGGCCTTTCAGGTTATGCCGATATAGGACTGGTTTTACTATGGATATAGATACTTTTGTACCTGCTTCCTCCAGCATCTTCACAAGGTCCTTTGCTATTGTTTCGGGATTGATTTGCACTTTTCGCACCAAAGTACGTTCATCTCTAGGAGACAGAACGCGTCTCCTTCCTGAGCGGCATGACGGCTGCGTGGTTCCATGATGTTTATACTTGCGTACTATTGTTTGTACAGATGAACGTGGTGCCTTTAGGCATTTGGAAATTGCTCCCAAGGATGAGCCGGACTTGTGGAGGTGTACAATTTTTTCTGAGGTCTTGGCTGATTTCATTTGATTTTCCCGTGATGTCAAGCAAAGAGGCACTGAGTTTGAAGGTTGCCTTGAAATACATCCACAGGTACACCTCCATTTGACTCAAATTATGTCAATTAGCCCATCAGAAGCTTCTAAAGCCATTAAATTATTTTCTGGAATTTTCCAAGCTGTTTAAAGGCACAGTCAACTTAGGGTATGTAAACTTATGACCCACTGGAATTGTGATACAGTGAATTATAAGTGAAATAATCTGTCTGTAAACAATTGTTGGAAAAATTACTTGTGTCATGCACAAAGTAGATGTCCTAATGGACTTGCCAAAACTATAGTTTGTTATCAAGAAATTTGTGGAGTGGTTGAAAAAATTAGTTTTAATTACTCCAACCTAAGTGTATGTAAACTTCCGACTTCAACTGTATACACCTGTTCTGAAAGGCCCCAGAGTCTGCAACACCACTAAGCAAGCGGCACAACCATACAAGTGGCACTATGAAGACTAGGGAGCTCTCCAAACAGGTCAGGGACAAAGTTGTGGAGAAGTACAGATCAGGGTTGGGTTATAAAAAAAGATCCAAAACTTTACATCCATTATTAAAAATTGGAAAGAATATGGCACCACAACAAACCTGCTAAGAGAGGGCCGCCCACAAAAACTCACGGACCAGGCAAGGAGGGAATTAATCAGAGAGGCAACAAAGAGACCAAAGATAACCCTGAAGGAGCTGCAAAGCTCCACAGTGAATACTGGAGTATCTGTCCATAGGACCACTTTAAGCCGTACACTCCACAGATCTGGACTTTACAGAAGTGGCCAGAAAAAAAGCCATTGCTTGAAGAAAAAAATAAGCCCAAAAGGCATGTAGGAGACTCCGCAAACATATTGAAGAAGGTACTCTGGTCAGATGAGACTAAAATTGAGCTTTTTGGCCATCAAGGAAAACGCTATGTCTGGCGCAAACCAATGATGCTGGCACCACTATGCTGTGGGGATGTTTTTCATTGGTTTTTCATTGGCAGGGACTGGGAAACTGGTCAGAATTGAAGGAATGACGGATGGCGCTAAATAGAGGAAAATTCTTGAGGGAAACCTCTTTCAGTCCTCAATAGATTTGTGACTGGGACGGAGGTTCACCTTCCAGCAGGACAATGACCGTAAGCATACTGCTTAACTTGTTATGGATAGGGGGCAGTATTTGCACGGCCGGATAAAAAACGTACCCGATTTAATCTGATTATTACTCCTGACCAGAAACTAGAATATGCATATAATTATTCGCTTTGGATAGAAAACACTCCAAAGTTTCTAAAACTGTTTGAATGGTGTCTGTGAGTATAACAGAACTCATTTGGCAGGCCAAAACCTGAGAAGATTCCAAACAGGAAGCGCCCTCTCTGACCATTTCTTGGCCTTCTTGATCATCTCTATCCAAAACAGGGGATCACTGCTGTAACGTGACATTTTCTAACGCTCCCATGGGCTCTCAGAAGGCGCCAGAACATTGAATGATGACTTTGCAGGCCATGGCTGAAACACAGTAGCGCATTTGGTAAGTGGTCGATCTGAGAACAATGAGACTGGCGCGCGCGTGCACGAGACGACTCCATGTTTTTATTTTCAGTCTTTGAATGAAAACAACGACTCCCGGTCGGAATATTATAGCTTTTTTACGAGAAAAATCACATAAAAATTGATTTTAAACAGCGTTTGACATGCTTCGAAGTACGGTAATGGAATATTTTAATTTTTTTTGTCACGAAACGCGCCGGGCGCTACCCTTCGGATAGTGTCTTGAACGCACAACAAAACGCCGCTATTTGGATATAACTATGGATTATTTGGAACCAAACCAACATTTGTTATTGAAGTAGAAGTCCTGGGAGTGCATTCTGATGAAGAACAGCAAAGGTAATCCAATTTTTCTTATAGTAAATCTGAGTTTGGTGAGTACCAAACTTGGTGGGTGTCAAAATAGATAGCCATGATGGCCGGGCTATCTACTCAGAATATTGCAAAATGTGCTTTCACCGAAAAGCTATTTTAAAATCGGACACCGCGATTGCATAAAGGAGTTCTGTATCTATAATTCTTAAAATAATTGTTATGTTTTTTGTGAACGTTTATCGTGAGTAATTTAGTAAATTCACCGGAAGTGTTCGGTGGGAATGCTAGTTCTGAACGTCACATGCTAATGTAAAAAGCTGGTTTTTGATATAAATATGAACTTGATTGAACAAAACATGCATGTATTGTATAACATAATGTCCTAGGAGTGTCATCTGATGAAGATCATCAAAGGTTAGTGCTGCATTTAGCTGTGGTTTTGTTTTTTGTGACATTATATGCTAGCTTGAAAAATGGGTGTCTGATTATTTCTGGCTGGGTACTCTGCTGACATAATCTAATGTTTTGCTTTCGCTGTAAAGCCTTTTTGAAATCGGACAGTGTGGTTAGATAAAGGAGAGTCTTGTCTTTAAAATGGTGTAAAATAATAATATGTTTAAAAAATTGACGTTTTCGGATTTGAGGAGTTTGTATTTCGCGCCAAGCCTATCATTGGATATTGGAGCAGGTGTTCCGCTAGCGGAACGTCTAGATGTAAGAGGTTTTAAGCAACACTCGAGTGGTTTAAGGGGAAACATTTAAGTGTCTTGGAATGACCTAGTCAAAGCCCAGACCTCAATCCAATTGAGAATCTGTGGTATGACTTAAAGATTGCTGTACACCTGCGGAACCCATCCAATTTGGAGCAGTCTTGCCTTGAAGAATGGGCAAAAATCCCAGTGGATAGATGTATCAAGCTTATAGAGACATACCCCAAGAGACTTGCAGCTGTAATTGATGCAAAAGGTGGCTCTACAAAGTATTGACATTGGGGGGTGATGCACGCTCAAGTTTTCATTTTTTTGTCTTATTTCTTGTTTGTTTCACAATAAAACAATGTTTGCATCTTCAAAGTTGTAGGCATGTTGGGTAAATCAAATTATACAACCCCCCCAAAAAACCATTTTAATTCCAGGTTGTAAGGCAACAAAATAGGAAAAATGCCAAAGGGGTGAATACTTTCACAAGCCATTGTATTGAAATGAATATGTATTATGTTACAACTAGACCATAGAATACCATAGATGTTATCTACCACTGAGTGGGGCATGTAGATTCAAACAAAATCAGGAAGAGAGTTAATGACAGTAATGTTGATTAACATCAGAAAGTAGAGTTATTGTTTTTAATCTTTTCAAATGTTTTGTGGATTTCATGTTGAATTCACGTTAGTTGTTACTCAACCAAATGTAAATCAAAACTAGACGTTGGACTGCCGTCTGTGCCCAGTAGGTAGTACCACTGTCCATTTTCACTACAATAACCTGGTGGTATGAGGTGGTGCAGGCTGGGTGGTAGTGGCTCATGTGTGAGGAGCAATTCTGGGACTTTAGATGGAAGATCAGTGACTTTAAGAAGACCACTGATGCTGCCAAAAGACAAGTCCTTATGCAATCTTTTTAATACAAATGTTAAATTATGACTATATTAACAATAAATTACTGTTTATTTCATGAAAATAACTTCTAATATGTTTTTTCCCCTGAGCCTCCTTTTGCTATTGAAATCCTCGGTCTGATCAAGTGTGTGTGTTGATAGAAATTGTAATCTATTTACATACACAGCCCTGATTGGTACAAGGGATCGATTAGACTCCCCACTTACCCATTCAAAGTAGTAGGATACATCTGGTCATTGGTCAGAATAATCAGTTCAGAGTTCATGCTTTGGGCAAAAAAAAACATCCCACCTGAACAGGCTGAAATTCCAGATTTTATCATAATTTTCACAATTTCAGATTGTTATTCCAACTTTATAGCGTGAAACTATCATAAAAAACCTGGTTTATCACGTTTTTGACTGCACTGCCCCTTTAACAGTGACTATGAGTGGACTGAAGATGGAGAACATTGACTGGTATTGGTGTAGAGTGGGAGAACTAGAGATGCCTGTTCACATCACTGTCAGTCAACCAACTGCAGAGAAGCTCTAAGATGACCTCAAGTTAGTAGATCAATCACATACTTTATGATCAATATGATTCACTTTGTTTAATCCACTGGTATCATCTGGAACTAATTGAGTGATTGTGTGAGTAGGTTTTCTGGGACTTTAAATGGAACATCAGTGACATTAAAGCGGACTAGTGATGCCAACAACAGAAAAGTCTTAACAGTGACTATGAGTGGACTGAAGATGGAGAACACTGACTGGTATTGGTGTAGAGTGGGAGAACTAGAGATGCCTGTTCACATTACTGTCAGTCAACAATCTGCAACACAGAGAACCCCTTTATCAGTAAGTTAAGTTTGGTTGGGTCCCGATAAACTATTTAATATGCATAGTTACTGCACATATAAATTCAGTAGTTGTGTTACATTAGTATCAGCCTCATAATATGTATTTATTCCATGCTTTACTTCCTCACAAAGATGCTAGTATGTGAAAAACATAATCTGCTATTGTTTTCATAATAGCAACGACCATGCCAACCATCCAAGACAGCTCTGCTGTTAGGATGGGAGATCCTGCTGTCTCCTCTTCCACCTCTCAGGCCCCAGTCAACAACACATCATGGAGCCCAGGGGTGAGTGTACACAATGATGATTAGCACTTAATAAGCAATGCAATTCATTTTGTATCTCAACTGATTATTTGTACTGTCCACAATCACTTGCTATTTCTGTATCACCCTTCATACATGTCTATCTGATTGCAGTTTGCAGAGTCTCAAAACAATGTTGTTCTTATGTAGTTTACAAAAGCTGAATCAGGAGGTCCCGAGTCTTGGTTTCTACTAAGCTACTAAGCTAACATATGGAATTGTTACGTCATCATAGGATCATACCAAGGATAATTTAGCTATTTGATTTAGAATTTGTAAGCATAAATAAGTGTATAACTAAATTATTTGATGAAACATTGAATTTTGCCTTACTGCTATTATCTCATAGAAACACATTGAATAGCATATTCATAAATGACAAATCAGATAGTCAAAAAATAGGTATGTTGTCACACTTTTCACGCTGTGTAACATTTACTGGGCACAATACATCACAATGGTATAAATGAAAGAAGGAAGTCTTGGGCACATATTTTGTATTCATTACATCTTCATATCTTATTTCAGTATGGAGTTGTAGACCGTTAAATAGAGAGTGTGCACTTGTGACAATTTGACACATTAGCTGGTAAATTGTCACACTACGTCCAGTAAGTTATCACATTGGATTATCAACAAATAAGAACACAACTAATTAATTGTGAATATTGATTTTAATTTCAAATTCAAAACCAAATTCAACTTCATCAAAGAACTCAAAATAAAAACAATCATGCCTAGAGAATCTGTCAAATCATGCATTTCAATCAAAACAATGATGCTGGCAGAGCACACATTAATTAAGTGGCACGACCACTTTACTTAAATCGAACGTTCTCTGGCGTGCACATAGATCCACGGTAATTGTTGGATTCGGAATGGAATGTAATACTGCAGGAAACTTGCTTAAATGTTTAAAGTCTTAACAAAAGAGACATGGTGTTTAAACACACTAATGCACAGTTTTGTAGCTGCCTATACGACGTACATCCATATCTGACTAATCAGACTCATCTTCAGAGTCACAGTTCTGGCACACATTAATTGCCTGGCCTGAGGTGCAAGCATCATGGGCCCATTTTTTGCATCTCACACACTTCACCCAAGTCTTCTTTGGAAGGCTGTTTGAAACTGGCTCCACACAGACGAGGCAGAAGCAGTCCTCTTCATCTGAGGATGACTCTTCTACGATTTTTATTTTTTCAGCTGCTTTCTTGTTCTTTGCAGATCCAGATGTTGACTCCCCCCTGCTTCCCTTTCTTCAGAAACAGCCTTTTGCTAGATTGTGCCTTATTATTTTCCATTTCTAATGCCTTCTTCACTGGTGTGTTAGTTGGAATTGCTGTTTTTCGCCATTTTCTTCCTTTGCAAGCTGTTTTTTCGGGGGCCAGCTTTTGGATATGGCCGGATGTCCTCTGGAGTTGGTAGTCCACTGTCAGCAATGGCATTGTTGGGCAAGGGTGAGCTGGTGCTAGCATAAGAACTGGGCAGGTCTGTGTCTGAGCTCGTGCTAGGCATGGCTGGAATGGTGCTGGGAACTGGCAGGGCTGAATTGGTGCTGGGGCCTGGCAAGTTGGTGCTGGAACCTGGCAGAGCTGGAATAGTGCTGGGGCCTGGCAGGGCTGGAATAGTGCTGGGGCCTGGCAGGGCTGGAATAGTGCTGGGGCCTGGCAGGGCTGGAATAGTGCTGGGGCCTGGCAGGTTGGTGCTGGGGCCTGGCAGGTTGGTGCTGGGGACTGGCAAGTTAGTGCTGGAGCCTGGCAGGGCTGGAATAGTGCTGGGGTCTGGCAGATTGGTGCTGGGGCCTGGCAGGGCTGGAATAGTGCTGGGGCCTGGCAGATTGGTGCTGGGGACCTGGCAGGGCTGGAATAGTGCTGGGGCCTGGCAGGGCTGGAATAGTGCTGGGGCCTGGCAGGTTGGTGCTGGGGCCTGGCAAGTTGGTGCTGGAGCCTGGCAGGGCTGGAATAGTGCTGGGGTCTGGCAGATTGGTGCTGGGGCCTGGCAGGGCTGGAATGTTGCTGGGGCCTGGCAGGGCAATGTTGGTGCTGGGGCCTGGCAGGGCTGGGTTCTGAATGGGGCGATCTGAAACATAGGATGGCGCAGACTCGGTTTCCAGCAATACATACCCATTGTAAGGTTGTACCCCAGCCACCTTAAAGCCAGCCTGAATGTTCAAGGGAGTTGCAGCCAGAGGATAGGCGATTGCCACAATCCCAGGAATGTCATAAATTGACATTGTCCTCCTGGAATTGTTCCTCATCCTGGCATCACACGCTGTGTTGATGTGCCTCTTTAGCGGCCTGTAGACAGACCTGTCTAAGGGTTGAAGCCGATGAGAGCAATGGGGTGGGAATGACAGCATAATTATGCAATTGGCATAATTGAGTCCATCAATGGACAGATGAGACTCGTTGTTTTGTCCAAAAGGAGTAAACAGGGATTCTCCTTTGAGCACTTGACAAAATGTTTCAGGAAGTCAACAAAGTGCACATCTTTCATCCACCCAGAGGGATTTGCCTCTCCTTTTCTGCCAGGTGGCCCGTTGATCAGGAAATGATTGCGGAAGCATACCCCATTTAAAATATGGAGGTATACTATTCCCTGTGGCTGAGACAGCACAGGCCAGTGTGACGAGGGTTCCCCTTTCAGCGGAGGTCAGTGACCCTTGAATCCACATCTGCCCACCACTTTGTCAGGTTTATGTACAGTGGTCACCTCAGTTCCACCGACACTCCATGTGTATCCTGGTCCAAATTGGTATCTCTGTAGCACTTCTGCTACATTGTGGAAGAAAGTGTTATTCGGAAGATAACAGCTCTATAAACATTATTTTGTGGTGCCCCGACTTTCTAGTTAATTACCTACCTGATTAGCTTAATCAGGTAATATTAATTACAGAGATATGATTTTATAGAATAGCATGTCATGTCACTTAATCCGGCATAGCCAAAGACATGACAGAATCCAGTAAACCACTCCGAGCTGGCCTTTTCTTTTTCTGCCCACATTGGCGCGAACTTCAGCTGGTGTGCCACAGCAAACTGGTAGGCAAGTCTTCTGACCTCACTTGGCGACTGACCAAAATAAATGTCAGCTGACCCAGTAATATACTGAACAAGCTGCATTTCCAAATCAGGTGAAAAAACCTGCCGTGGCTTTGTATAGCCAACCACTGTTGTTGGCATGGCTGTCTGACTTTCAACTTCTTCTCTGGTAACCTTTTGACAATACCGAGTCAGAGTATGGAAATTTATGTCAAAATCCTTCACTGTACTCCTGATTGATTTGTTCTGCAACTTCACCTGCCTCACTGCCTTTAACATTATGCCAGGTGGTGTGCTGCCATTCTCTGTCTTTCTTTTATCATTTCTAACCATTTTTCCTTCCTTCCCCTCTTTCTCTTTCTTTCTTTCTTTCTTTCTTTCTTTCCTTCCTTCCTTCCTTCCTTCCTTCCTTCCTTCCTTCCTTCCTTCCTTCCTTCCTTCCTTCCTTCCTTCAAAAACACATTTCCTCATTGCAATTACATATTTTTACAGACTTATTACGCCCACCTCCCTGTCTACTATCCTTGTTGCCACAATGCAATTATTAACACCACCCTAAATTCATGACACTGTATGAAGTAGTGTGTGTGTGTGTGGATATACTGTCTCATACAGTAGGCATGTTTTGTGTGAGTAGACACACACACACACACACACACACACACACGCACACGCACACACACACACACACACACACACACACACACACACACACACACACACACACACACACACACACACACACACACACACCAGAGCCTGTCTTGTGTAGCCCAGGGATATGTCTGCTGCTCTAAACTATACGTATATATAATAATCAATTTACAGTAACATGTAATACTATTACCAGAGCTGATTACACAATATCACAATGTATTTTGAGCATGTTCTATGTGTCTATGTATACTGGGGCAAGTTGTCACATGTGAAGACTTGCCCAAAGGTCATTGAGACATCTTGCCCCAAACTGACATGTGTGCTAATGTTGGCTAAATCTCAAGGTTAGCTCAACATAGCACTGCATCTAAAGTATCAAAATACACATTATTGTCTCCTCTACTCAGTGCAAAATTATGATTTTGAACATTCATACCTAACAAAGTTTTACTGCATAAAATGTAAAGTGCCCATTTTTTACTTTTGAAGGGGAAAAATAAGAAACTTGTGCTCACCTCAGATTAGAGTGACCTTGACCACATCTGAACAGGAAGTGTCAATGGAACATGTAGTCACACAAAGTAGCTATTTGATTTTTGAGATCGAGCCTCTAGTGTTGGAGGTATGAACAGTTTGACAACTTACCCATGTGACAACCTACCTCGCTCTCCCCTGCATCAAAATAAAGTATGTTTTGAAGTGACTGTCCTATATCTGAGAGATATAAGAAAAATGTGGATGTTCTTATAAAAATGTATTATTGTAAATGTTTTCCGCTTTTGGGGGGATAAAACACACACACACACCTATACGTTTGGCGTTTTTGTTAATAGTTTAATTTATGAATCCTGGTGTCATAATGACCAACGTTTTGTAAACAGTACTTTTTGTTTCATAGTTGTAATTTGATCGTCTGATTTACTGTAACAAATCCTCTCCTTGTTGAATCAGAGCCTTGGAGTACTGTTCTGTCTTTATCTTCTCCAGCTTTAATGGAATATATACATGCTTTGTTAAAGTTTTTGTTATTGCTTTGGAACTATTTTTGAAAGTATGTGGTATATTTTCACAACTCTTAGTACAAAACTCCAAACTGGTCACCCTTGTAACGTAGTCAGTCTTTCATTCATGACCTGTCATTGTGCGTCATTGTGATTGTAAACATCTCTCACCACACAACCATTGATTCAAAATATACGTTTATTGTGAAATTTACTGAGAACATTGGTTTAATCACCAAAACTCAACATAATGAATATAGTCATTTTAACTACCAGTTAATCCAATAGAAAACAATGCAAGATACGTGTTTCAAATCACCCTTAGAAGTCCTGAAAGTAGTATGCTACAGAACTGTAAATTACAGTATATTATACTGTTTTCACATGAGGAAATATACTTACATTACCCAACAAAATTGACAGAAAATCTTTAACTTTCCATAATATCTATCCAATGTGTAAATAAAGGTGTGATCAATGAAGACACTGTTCTGAATTGATGTCGTAGCCTGCCTCATCCATGGCCAGAAGGAGGGCGGCACTCATGGGGATGGTGACCATACATCTTCCACCTCCATGCTGAAAATACATCCTCAATAGGGCTGAGGACAGGAGAGTATGGGGGCAGGTATAGGGTCACGATATGGGAATGGGCAGAAACCATGCCTGAACCACCTCTGTATGGTGGAACCTGACATTGTCCCTCACAATGACATATCTGACCCCTTCACCTTGACAGGCCTGCTCAATTCCATTAAGAAACACAATGACATGTGCAGCGTTGTAAGGTCCAAGTAATGGCCTACGTCCTCCATACCATCTTCAGAGGTAGTTGCACACATGGAGATGTTTCACCATGTTGTCCAGGCACTTGGACGGTCGCCTGATGGCCGATGATATTCCGCCCACGCGCCGACTTTTAGCCAGTTTGAAGCCCACTTCATCAACAAAGATGTACTAATGATGGTTAACAACAGTGTCAAGCACCATCACTATCACGTTTAAGGTAAGACCCAGGTGCAGACTGTGTCAAAACAACAAAGTTTATTATTCGAACAGGGGCAGGCAAAATGACAGGGTCAGGGTAGGCAGAGGTCAGTAATCCAGATAGGTGGGGCAAAGGTACAGGACAGCAGGCATGCTCAGGGTCAGGGCAGGCAGAATGGTCAACACCGGGGAAACTAGGAAACAGGAACAATCAGGAAACAGGAACAATCAAGAGACAGGAGCAGAGGGGAAACCGCTGGTGGGCTTGACGAAACAGAACGAACTGGCAACAGACAAACAGAGAACACAGGTATAAATACACAGGGGATAATGGGGATGATGGGCAACACCTGGAGGGGGGTGGAGACAATCACAAAGACAGGTGAAACAGATCAGGGTGTGACAATCACGCTCTAAAAATACATTTGGGTTTGTTAGTTTTACAGTATAGTTCCTTCATGATATTGTGAAGGAGCATGTGCATCACATAGAAACAGTAATACAGTATATAGCGCTGTACCTGAACATACTCGGCCCGTAGTTCTTTCTCTCAAAAAGCACAAGGTAAATGTGTTTCATAGATACCTGGTGCCTCTTCATAAGGTGGCCGATTGTTGGTAGGCTGATGGATGCCACATTGGGAAAGGTGCCATCGTTCTTCTCAATGGCCTGCTTTATTTCGGACAGCCGTATGTCATTCCTGGCCCTCACCATTTCCACCACAGCCCACTACTGCTGGACCGTCAGCACAAACCCATGGCCACCACCATGGGGTGTTCTGTCAATTCTGATGGTAGAACAGAGTGTACTGTCAATAGTTCATACTGTAGGAATACTGTAACATGTTTTGTGAATTTACATTCATTACAATATGTCATTTACTGTCTATGTAATGGTAAAGCATAGTGCATATTCTTAGCGAAATGTTCTCATGATCGAGTTGACAGTTGATCTTTTCAGATATGGGTGAACAAATCTGGAAGCTTCTGCCATGGCAAGGCCTCTGTTTACCACAAGGTCAACAAAAATGGCCGGACTTCATTAGATGCCCACCTCTTTGACCTCTTTGACGGGGCCCATGCCCTCCTCTCTGAATGGCCCCTTGTCCACAAGCACTTTGATTTCTTCCTGCCCCTTGCTGTCTATCTGCTCCATGTTCAAAGAAAGTGTTCACACACACACCTTTTATATGTTGACCAATTGTGGTTACCACTATGTGAAATCAATGAGCAACAATGAATAGTCATTATGTATGGCTATGATGTATTATTCTTATCATTTAGATGTTTATATTATACAAACACGCATTTATTTATGTAGTTCTCAAAATCCATATGTAGTAGACCAACCAGATTAAAATATATATGTTTACCAAACAGTTAAGTGATTAACCATTAAGCGACGTTGGATTAAGTGATGGTCAAATGTATTTAAATAAATGAGAAGACAATCATATGAAAAGTATTGAAAGAATTGCATTGTGAAAGGCAATTACTTTATTTTAAAGGTATTTCTAGACGAAACACTGATTAGGTTTGGTGAAAAAGTTACTGTGTGATTTTGTGTTGCACTCAATTGAAAAAGTGCTTAAAGTTTTGAAACAACAGCCTTCTTGATGATCTGAAGTAGAGTTGTGAAATATTACCACATATGTGTGAAAATTGTATGAAAGCATAAATAACTAAAAGTAATGAATGTTTTGAAAGACATTTTATTGTTCTCAAGATGATTTGTCACAATATGATGTGAGCTCTGTGCTCTGTGAGTTTGAGTGAGAAATTCTGATGTATCTGAAGTAGTTTGGAGTATTGGAGCCAATAATAGAATGTATAGCTCAGTATTTAACATGACGTCATGGAAAGATTGTAACTGAAACTTGCAGAATTCTGAGCTACTGTAACTTTCACACTTTTGCTGTACATTTCCTGTACAGAGAGTGTTCTTGTTGAATGTACACACAAACAGAAGCAGGAAGAGAGTTCTGTGAACACTAGGAAGTAGTAGTTCTCGCTGGTGCCTTGGTCCTTGACACACATTTGTGCTCAGGCCCATTTAACGTAAAAGGCAGACTCTAACTCTCATGGCTCTTCATCTCTCCCTCTTCCTCCTCCTCATCTTCTACAGACTCTCAGCAGGTAAGGGTAACATTTCTATGAATTAAGGGTGAAGTCCCCTGAGTCAATTCACTTTAAACACTGTATAATCAATCTCAATCATGAACAAGCTGTTTAAAAGTGTTGGAGCAATATGATTTTTACATATTACCTCTGTAAAGATTCTGTTAAATGTTAACTCTAATTTAAATGTGTTTTGTGTTGATATGTCCACAGGGTGGCATGTGTCTGTGCAGACAGGAGGCTCCATCAGCTTCCCATGTAGCTATGATCTGAATCACATCAACCATGTGAAATACTGGTGTAAAGGATTAGGTTGGGATGTATGTTCTTATGTAGTACGCACTGACCATCCTAAGAGCAGTGGTAAAAACTCAATCTCTGATGACATCAACAAGAGAATCTTCACTGTGACCATGACTGGCCTGGAGCCAGAGGATTCTGAGAATTACAGGTGTGTTGTGGAGATCAATGGAGGACCAGATATCAGGATACAATGGTTCTACCTATCTGTCACTCCAGGTAAGATCCCTTCACTTTTCATATCTAGTAAAGTAGAATGAACAGTGCTCAGAAATGTCCTATGGAGTGTCCTGTAAACCTGCAATGTCAAATACTAAATAATGACCCAATTATAGATAGCCTACTACAACAAATGAATTGAGAAATGTGTAGCCACTCTGAAATTCATAGACAGATCTATACTGTACATCTCTGTGCAATGAACTGACCATGTTTTGAAGCCGTACAGTGTTTGTTTACAATTACATTGTTTCCAAACAGCTGAGTAAAACAAGATTATATTTTGGGTCATTATGGGGCAACAGTTGAACT
Organism: Salmo trutta; assembly: GCF_901001165.1. Taxonomy (NCBI): domain Eukaryota; kingdom Metazoa; phylum Chordata; class Actinopteri; order Salmoniformes; family Salmonidae; genus Salmo; species Salmo trutta. The sequence goes on along the minus strand of NC_042961.1, from coordinate 5,067,608 downwards.
AAGCTCCTGATGCAAGTTACATTCTTCAAGAATCAATGGCAATATATAACTATTATGAATTTAAAAGACCAAAAATGGATGTACCAATCACAGACTGCAGCTTTAAGGAATTTGTAAGGCACTTTGTAAAAGCACTTTTTTCTTCTCTGAATTCTTGTTTTTTACCTGTGTTCAGGTACTCCAGAACTCTATGTGGACCATCAGGAAGTGACTGGAGTAGAAGGAGGGAGTGTCACTGTCCGTTGTTACTATAGTAACACTGGAGATATGAAGTGGTGCAGGATGGGTGGTGATTGTGTGAGTGGGTTTTCTGGGACTTTAAATGGAACATCAGTGACATTAAAGCGGACTAGTGATGCCAACAACAGAAAAGCCTTAACAGTGACTATGAGTGGACTGAAGATGGAGAACACTGACTGGTATTGGTGTAGAGTGGGAGAACTAGAGATGCCTGTTCACATTACTGTCAGTCAACAAACTGCAACACAGAGAAGCTCTAAGATGACCTCAAGTTAGTAGATCAATCACATACTTTATGATCAATATGATTCACTTTGTTTAATCCACTGGTATCATCTGGAACTAATTGGAATATTAACTATGAATGTGATGTTGCTATACAACCTGACTACCTGGTATACCATTAACTTCATTGATGATATTGTTGTTTTACCTCACAGCAACCCAAGATCCAACCACTCAACAACCCTCTGCCTCTCCAACTGCTGAGCCTGTTCAGACTGACAACACAAGTCAAGGAGCTGAGGGGAACATGGAGGAAGTCCACCAGAGGTTATTATCACTCATTCAGCTGTATTATCCCACATATTGTTAGATACTATGAACACAGAGAAACATTACAATTCCATCATACACTACAACAGTTAATGCTAACCTAACACCCTCCCTAAATGCATATAGAGACTGTTATCACGTCCTCTTGGGTAGAACATTTCTGTGGTTGCCTTGTGAGAAGTAGCAGCAATGTTGGTGTTATTTTCACTCTCTCATTTGCAAGGTCATGTTGCACTCATAAAATGAACGTAATTTCAACAGTAATCATATTATCTCTTCAAGTTTCTAAACTTCCAAAGATACAATCAATCATGGACGAATGATAGCATACCTAGCTTCACATTGAAATATGGTGTTTGTTGTTGGGCTAATCAGATGTCAATGTAGCCTACATAAACCCAACCTCACTCTGAATTTACCTTCACGTACAGCTTGTGTAAGAAAAGTTAGAGGAGTTACTTTCAACTATTTCAACTATTTCATGTTACCTGGGGCGGCAGGGTAGCTTAGTTGTTAGAGTATTGGGGTAGTAACTGAAAGGTTGCAAGTTCAAATCCCCAAGCTGACAAGGTACATATCTGTCGTTCTGCCCCTGAACAAGGCAGTTAACCACTGTTTGTAGGCTGTCATTGAAAATAAGAATTTGTTCTTAACTGACTTGCCTAGTTAAATAAAATGTTGGTAGTCTATGCAAATGAGTGTGGAAACTGATCAATGTGTTGACATGACAGTTTAGCTGAGTTGAACACAGCTTGTTTCCAAAGCTAAGCAGGGTACAAAGAGAAAAGCATCTGGAAGGTAAGCTAGTTGTCTCTGATGTGCGTTACCCATCATATACCAGTAAGAGTCACTGTTTAGGCAGGAATTGTTTGACTGTGTAATTTAATTAACTAGGCAAGTCAGTTAATAAGAACAAATTCTTATTTTATAATGACGGCCTACCCCAGTCAAACCCTCCCCTAACCCAATTGTGCGCAGCCCTATGGGACTCCCGAGCACGGCCGTTTGTGATACAGCCCGGGATCTACATCTGTAGTGATGTCTCTAGCACTGAGATGCAGTGCCTTAGACCGCTGCGCCACCTCTTTATTTAGGTTAATAGCATGACATTGAAACAATGACGTTTATTGAAACATACCATTTTACTATCAACATTGAAACAAGGTTAAATAAAATATGTCTAATCAAATCTACAATTCAACATAATTTCAACCCCCCAGTCGAATATTTTCTACGCAATTCCAGCAAACATAGTTCTGATGATTATGTTGAAAATAGATTGATGTAACAACCTGCTAGTCAAGTTAAGTCAATGTATTTAAATTCACGTTTGACCCTAATTTCAATGTTAGTTGAAATGAGCTGAAAACAGTACTGGTTGATGACTTTTTTCAAACCCAATGTATTTTCTACATAGATTCCACTCCACAATACGTTGAGAAATTACGTTGAAACAACATTGATTTAACCAACATTGCTTACCATTTCCTCTTGGGTAGAAGAGCATCTCTGTGGTTGCCTTGTGAGAAGTAGCAGCAATGTTGGTGTTATTCTCAGTCTCTCATTTGCATTATTAAGTTGTACTTTTATATGATCAGAGGCCGTCTGCGCTCTAAGGTCCTTACTACTGAAAAGTGTCTGTTCCAGGTGTGTAGGAATCAGAATAAGAATACTGGAAGAGATAGAGAGACCCACACACTGTCGAAACCTTATAAACCTTATTTGTATAGTAATAATCTCAATAGTAATAATATCATATCTTTAATTGCATGGTGAAGATCCACACGTGAATAGCTGGAAACAACTAATTATTACTTTTTCACAAATTATAAATTCATAATGATCTATTTTAAAGTTCTTATACAGTATGCCATCCATCAGGCCCATAGATGTGAAAGTCCTACTCATCTCTCTGGGCATGTTGGTGGTGGTGACAGCTGGTATCCTAGTGGCATGGAAGATGTGGAGAAAGCACAGTATGTTAATTTTTTATTTTTATATATGACAATATATTCATGTTGGAATATACAATAGAATGAATTGTGCACACATTATGGCATGTACATACAGTACACCTTCATTTAGCTCTGAGGAGACAGGTGGTGTTGATGTGACATGAAATGTAACTGAGTCCATTGTAACTCAGGGGACATTAATATCTCCCTCTCTATTTCAGAAGACAATAAAGCCGAGAACCAGCCAATAATCACCTCAGCGGTAGACTACGCTCATCTTGTCTTTTCAATCATACATGAATATGCCTTTCTATTCTTGATATAGTCATTTCCATACAGTATGAGTCAGTGTGTGTCTCTGTACCAGCAGGACCGATTTCCTGACAATGATGATGTAACGTACAGTACTGTCGTTCTAAAGAGGAAGACCCAGCAAAAGTTACAGACCAAGGTAAGAATGATCTAATAGAATTTATTTTACAATTTTTTTTAGATTTATTTTTATATTGTTTCATCGATGAAAAAAGGACAAAACACATCTGACACATAATAGTCTACAGATTTATTCCCACTGTGGTTATTATTATTATTATTATTATTACTATTACTTTAATACTATTACTATTATTATTATTATTACTATTACTTTAATACTATTACTATTATTAGTATTATTATTACTGCTAGTATTATTACTACTATTATTATTAGTGGTAGTAGTAGTAGTAGTATTACTAATATTACTAGTAGTATTATTACTATTATAATTATTACAAGTATTACTTATTATTATTACTAATATTACTATTATTATTATTATTATTATTGCTATTATTATTAGTACTATTATTACTGGTGGTATTATTACTGGTATTACTAGTATTATTATTACTGTTATTATTATTACTATTATCATTATTACTACTGTTATTAGTATTACTATTATTACTAGTATTATTATTACTGCTATAATTATTATCAATACTAATATTTCTAGTATTATTATTACTGTTATTACTATCACTATTATTGTTATTACTATTATTACTAGTATTATTATCGCTGTTATTACTAGCACTATTAATACTGTTATTATTATTAATACTAATATTACTAATATTATTATTGCTATTATTACTTGTATTATTATTACTAAATCAAATAAAATGTATTTATATAGCCCTTCTTACATCAGCTGATATCTCAAAGTGCTGCACAGAAACCCAGCCTAAAACCCCAAATAGCAAGCAATGCAGGTGTAGAAGCACGGTGGCCAGGAAAAACTCCCTAGAAAGGCCAAAACCTAGGAAGAAACCTAGAGAGGAACCAGGCTATGAGGGGTGGCCAGTCCTCTTCTGGCTGTGCCAGGGGGAGATTATAACAGCACATGGCCAAGATGTTCAAATGTTCATAAATGACCAGCATGGTCAAATAATAATAATCATAGTAGTTGTCGAGGGTGCAACAAGTCAGTAACTCAAGAGTAAGTGTCAGTTGGCTTTTTCATAGCCGATCTTTGAGAGTATCTCTACCGCTCCTGCTGTCTCAAGAGAGTTGAAAACAGCAGGTCTGGGACAGGTAGCACGTCCGGTGAACAGGTCAGTGTTCCAGCAGGTCTGGGACAGGTAGAACGTCCGGTGAACAGGTCAGGGTTCCAGCAGGTCTGGGACAGCAGATCTGGGACAGGTAGCACGTCCAGAGAACAGGTCAGGGTTCCATAGCCGCAGGCAGAACAGTTGAAACTGGAGCAGCAGCACGGCCAGGTGGACTGGGGACAGCAAGGAGTCATCTTGCCAGGTAGTCCTGAGGCATGGTCCTAGGGCTCAGGTCCTCCGAGAGAGAGAAAGAAAGAAAGGAAGAGAGAAAGAGAGAATTAGAGAGAGCATATTTAAATTCACACAGGACACCGGATAAGACAAGAGAAATACTCCAGATGTAACAGACTGACCCTAGCCCCCCGACACATAAACTACTGCAGCATAAATACTGGAGGCTGAGACAGGAGGGGTCAGGAGACACTGTGGCCCCATCCGATGAAACCCCCGGACAGGGCCAAACAGGCAGGATATAACCCCACCCACTTTGCCAAAGCACAGCCCCCACACCACTGGAGGGATAACTCCAACCACCAACTTAACATCCTGAGACAAGGCCGAGTATAGCCCACAAAGATCTCCGCCACGGCACAACCCGGGGGGGGGGGGGGCGCCAACCCAGACAGGAATACCACGTCAGTGACTCAACCCACTCAAGTGACGCACCCCTCCAGGGACGGCATGGAAGAGCACCAGTAAGCCAGTGACTCAGCCCCTGTAATAGGGTTAGAGGAAGAGAATCCCAGTGGAGAGGGGAACCGGCCAGGCAGAGTCAGCAAGGGCGGTTCGTTGCTCCAGCCTTTCCGTTCACCTTCACCATCCTGGGCCAGACTATACTTAATCATAGGACCTACTGAAGAGATGAGTCTTCAGTAAAGACTTAAAGGTTGAGACTGAGTCTGCGTCTCTCACATGGGTAGGCAGACCATTCCATAAAAAGGGAGCTCTATAGGAGAACGCCCTGCCTCCAGCTGTTTGCTTAGAAATTCTAGGGACAATTAGGAGGCCCGCGTCTTGTGACCGTAGCGTACGTGTAGGTATGTATGGCAGGACCAAATTGGAAAGATAGGTAAGAGCAAGCCCATGTAATGTTTTGTAGGTTAGCAGTAAAACCTTGAAATCAGCCCTTGCCTTAACAGGAAGCCAGTGTAGGGAGGCTAGCACTGGAGTAATATGATCAATTCTTTTTGGTTCTAGTCAGGATTCTAGCAGCCATATTTAGCACTAATTGAAGTTTATTTAGTGCTTTATCCAGGTAGCCAGTATTATTACTGGTATTATTATTACTATTATTACTGGTATTATTATTACTATTACTACTGGTATTATTATTACTATTATTACTGGTATTATTATTACTATTATTACTGGTATTATTATTACTATTATTACTGGTATTATTATTACTATTATTACTGGTATTATTATTAATATTACTACTAGTTTTATTATTACTATTACTACTAGTTTTATTATTACTATTATTACTGGTATTATTTTTACTATTATTACTGGTATTATTATTGCTATTATTACTGGTATTATTATTACTATTATTACTATTGTTATTATTACTATTATTACTAGTATTATTATTATTCCTGATGTGATTATTATTATTATTACTATTACTTGTAATACTATTATTATTATTAACATTACTAGTATTATTACTACTACTATAATAATTATTATTGCTATTATAATTATAAGTATTATTATTAATACTAGTATTATTATTGCTATTATAATTGCTATTATAATTATTATAATTATTACTGGTATTACTATTATCATTATTACTGTTATTACTAGTATTATTATTACTATTATTACTAGTATTATTATTACTATTATTATTATTACTATTATTAGTATTACTGCTACTACTAGTATTATTATTATTATTAATAGTACTAGTAATAAAATATACTTTTTACTATTATTACTATTATTACTATTATAATAATAATTATTAATAATATTACTAGTAGTATTATTACAATTATAGTTATTATTATTATACTTACAATTATTATTACTATTATTACTATTATAATTATTATTACTATTATTAGTAGTATTATTATTACTATTATAATTATTATTAATACTGATATTACTAGTATTATTATTATTACTATTATAATTATTATTACTATTATTACTGGTATTATTATTACTGTTATCACTAGTATTATTATCACTATTGTTATTATCAATACTAATATTACTAGTATTATTATTACTGTTATCACTAGTATTATTATCACTATTGTTATTATCAATATTAATATTACTAGTATTATTATTACCATTATTACTTGTGTTATTATTACTATTATTACTTGTATTATTATTATTCCCACTGTGGTTATTATTACTATTATTACTACTATTAATATTATTATTATTGTTATTGTTATTATTTCCGCTGTGGTTATTATCATTATTTTTATTATTATTATTCCCATTGTGGTTATTATTATTATTATTATTACTATTATTATTCCCATTGTGGTTATTATTATTATTATTATTACTATTATTATTCCCACTGTGGTTATTATTATTATTATTATTATTGTTATCATTCAATATTATTATTCCCACTGTGGTTATTCCTATTATTATTATTATTCCCATCGTGGTTGTCTTATTCAGACAGCTCACACACAGGAAGGCTGCTGTTGTTCATCTCAATGTATTCTAGACACAGCTTCATATTGAGGTACTTTAATAAAAGTATGGATTGGTTGATTGTTTAGTAAACATGTTCTCAGTATCACCATTATAAATGTCAATGTCCTGTTACATTATATCACGACAGAACTGTCCCTGTTCACCTCTCTCCCTGTTCCTCCTCTGTAGTCAGCAGAACCAGATGATAATGTGGTCTACAGCTCACTAGCTCTACAGGTGACCACACAGGTCAGTGTTGGTGTCTCCTCTGTCTGTTGTACCAAATGATGCTGATCTCTCAACAAAGATACAGACAACACCACATTACTATGTGTACTAAACATCACTCTTTAAAGGTCGACTTTGGGCAAAAACGCACAAATACCGGATTTCAACTGTATAACTAATCAATGCACCATCATACCAGGTCATTTAATGCTTAAAAACAAAACATAACTGTTGAATTTGGCTACAGAAGTGCAATTTCTAATCGATCTCTACAGCATCCGTCCAAAAACAAATCCTGTGAAGTGACGTCAACACATACTGGAAGATTTATTTTATTTTATTTTTTACATACTGGAAGAGTTACTGGGTAGCTAAATTGCCTAGCTTAGCTAATGAACTAGCTATGCCGGTCGAGGCGCGCATTGACACATACATGAACCACCAAAGACAGCCAATTTCTGTTTAAAAATGTAGAACGAATCAAATCAAAAAGAGGTGGAGATGGACAGTTTTTCGTGCCCAAAGTCGCCCTTTAACCACACAAATATTTTTTAGTCTTTTTACTTTGCTGCATGTAAAACTTTATCATCACATTGTGACCAGCTAACCTCATTGTTATCAATGTATCGATAACATTACATTATTGAGTGTGACTGGGTTAAGGATGAAGTTGCCCCTAGACGCTGATCTCGGGTCAGTTTCATAATGCTTCCTACTATTGGTTAAGGTTATGCGTTGGGGGAGGGGAAGCGGATCCTAGATCTGTACATAGGGGAAACGTCACCACGGAACTTATGACTTATTTATCTTCCTCTCCAGCATAGGGCAGCAGCAGCACAGCAGTTACTGACTGAGAGAAGACCTTGGTTGAGTCCTTAACCTGGAAGGACAGAACAATTCCTCTCCTGTGTCACAACATCTATCTGCCTCCAATATGCTTCTGTCATACCTCTTAACCCACCCCAGAAAGACCCCTCTAATCTGTTGTGTAATAAACTACTGAAGACTGTATGCTGTGTTTGTTTTCATTATCACCACATACACTATCTGTTATATTAGTTATGTTCCATCCACCTTTTCACCTTGTCTCTTGTTTTTTACATGTTCATCTTATATCTGTCATGTATATTGTCAAATGTCCAATGCCAGTAACTAGTCATGATCAAGTGTGTAAATTAAAAGTACAAGCTGTGTAACAAAATAATGCAATGCTTCATCACTCTGTTTTCACAGGGCAGCGATCATTAACTTGATTCAGCACAGGACAATTTTTTCTTGTGCGGCTGGTCAGGGGGCCAGAACATAATAACAAATAATTTGTAGACTGCAAATTGACCGTAAGAAACCCAAACTGATTGTAACGACTGTCGTAGAGAGGGGACCAAGATGCAGCATGGCACGTGTTCATGATCTTTTATTAGAATCAAACAAACACTCAAACAAAAATAACAAAGGGAAAACAAAAGCACACACTTCTGTCAGGTACAGAAAACTAAACAGAAAACAACTACCCACAAACACAGGTGGGAAAAGGCTGCCTAAGTATGATTCCTAATCAGAGACAACGATAGACAGCTGCCTCTGGTTCGGGGCGTAGCCCCCACTCTACCTGCTGATCCCCCCGCTTCTGTGTCGCCGGAGGAACCAGACCGTGGATCATTGCCGGAGGCTCTGAACTGCCTGTAGTGAAAGGCGATATGTTAGTGGATGAGTGGCGTAGTGAGTTTTGCGCCAACTCAGCCCATGGTAAGTACCTCGACCACTCACCTGGCCGGTCCTGGCAGTACGACCGCAGAAACCTACCCACCTCCTGGTTCACTCTCTCCACCTGCCCATTGCTCTCGGGGTGATAACCGGAGGTCAAGCTGACCGAGACCCCCTGACGCTCCATAAACGCCCTCCATACACGGGATGTGAACTGGGGACCCCGATCAGAGACGATGTCCTCCGGCACCCTGTAATGCCGGAAGACATGGGTGAATAGAGCCTCCGCAGTCTGTAGGGCCGCAGGGAGACCTGGCAACGGGAGGAGACGGCAGGACTTAGAAAACCGATCCACAACTACCAGAACTGTGGTTTCCCCTGAGACGAGGAAGATCGGTAAGAAAGTCCACCGACAGGTGAGACCACGGCCTTTGTGGATCGGGGAGGGGTTGTAACCGAACAGGAAGAGACATAAAACCTCACATCCTTAGCCAAGGTGGGCCACCAGTACCTCCCCCTAAGGCCTTGCACTGTCCTCGCCACCCCAGGATGACCAGACGAGGGTAGCGTATGAGCCCATCGAATCAATTGATCACGGACACCAAGCGGAACATACTTACGACCTGTAGGAAAATTAGAAGGCGCAGGCTCCATCTGTAACGCCCGCTCAATGTCCGCGTCCACCTCCCATACCACTGGTGCTACCAGCTTAGAAGCTGGAAGGATGGGAGTAGGATCGATGGGTCTATCGTCAGTGTCATAAAGGCGGGACAGCGCGTCAGCCTTGGTGTTCATGGAGCCTGGTCTATATGAAATCCTGAACTGAAATCGGGTGAAAAACATGGCCCACCGTGCCTGACGCGGATTCAGTCTCCGGGCTGCCCGGATATACTCCAGGTTCCGATGTTCAGTCCAGATGAGAAAAGGGTGTCTAGCCCCCTCAAGCCAATGTCTCCACACGGTCAGAGCCTTGACCACAGCTAACAACTCACGGTCCCCCACGTCATAGTTCCGCTCCGCCGGACTGAGCTTCCTAGAGAAGAAAGCGCAGAGGCGGAGTTTCGGTGGCATACCCGAGCGCTGTGATAGAATGGCACCCACCCCAGCCTCGGATGCGTCCACCTCCCCTATGAACGGTAAAGAGGGGTCCGGGTGCGCCAACACGGGCGCATCAGTGAACAGCGCCTTCAACTGGTTGAAGGCTCTGTCCGCCTCTGTTGACCACCGTAAACGCACCGGTCCCCCCTTCAATAGTGAGGTAATGGGAGCCGCCACCTGGCCAAAACCCCAGATAAACCTCCGGTAGTAATTGGCAAAATCCAAAAACCGCTGCACTTCCTTCACCGTGGTTGGAGTCGGCCAATTGCGCACGGCATTAACGCGGCCATACTCCATCACCATCCCTGAGGTGGAAATGCGATAACCCAGGAAGGAGATGGCTCTCCCCCCTTTTTCTTCACGAAAAAGAAACTCGAGTAGACGGTTGAAATGGAGGGCCGAATGTACCCCTGCCCCAGAGATTCCGTGACATATGTCTCCATAGCCAACGTCTCCTCCTGGGACAATGGGTACACGTGACTCTTGGGAAGCGCAGCGTTACCCTGGAGGTCTATCGCACAATCCCCCTGTCGATGAGATGGTAATTTAGTCGACTTCTTCTTACAGAAGGCGAGAGCCAACTCGGCATACTCAGGGGGAATGCGCACAGTGGAAACCTGGCCTGGACGCTCCACCGACGTGGCACCGACGTGGCACCGATGGAAACACCCAGACACCTACCTGAACACCTCTCTGACCATCCCTGGAGAATCCCGTTTCCACAAAATCTTGAGATTGTGACTGGCTAGCCAGGGCACCCCCAGCACCACTGGAAACGCAGGTGAATCGATAAGAAATAAACTAATTCGTTCCTTATGATTCCCCTGCGTTACCATGTCCAGTGGCACCGTGGCTTCCCTGACCAGCCCTGACCCTAATGGTCGGCTATCTAAGGAGTGCACGGGGAAAGGGGAATCTAACGGTACCAGCGGACTTCCCAACTTAAGGGCGAGTCCGCTATCCATAAAGTTCCCAGCTGCGCCTGAATCGACTAGCGCCTTATGCTGGGAAAAGGGAGCAAAAATCAAGAAAAAAAATTAAGACAAACATGTGACCAACAGAGGATTCTGGGTGAGTGTGGTGCTGACTCACCTGGGATGAACGAGGATTGTTCTGCCTGCCTTCTCGACTCCCAGAGGGACCCTCCCAGCACCGGTCGGCCGTGTGTCCTCGTCAACCACAATTGGTGCAGGAGAGGCGCCCAACCTCCAGTTCCCCTTAACGCGGTTCCCCCAAGCTCCATAGGAATGGGCGCAGGCAGGCTAGGAGATGGAACTGACAGGACCCTTTCTGAACACCCGCGGGCAGTCAGCAGATTGTCCAGTCGTATAGACATGTCGATGAGTTCATCTAGGGAGAGTGTAGTATCCCGACACGCTAGCTCCCTGCGGACGTCCTCCCGGAGGCTACACCTGTAGTGGTCCATTAGGGCCCTGTCGTTCCACCCAGCCCTAGCAGCCAAGGTCCGGAACTCTAGGCCAAAGTCTTGCGCACTCCTCATCTCCTGTCTGTGGTGAAACAGTCGTTCACCCGCCGCTCGTCCTTCTGGGGGGTGATCGAATACGGCCCTGAAACGGCGGGTGAACTCAGGGTAGTTATTCCTCAATGAGTCTGGTCCATTCCAAACAGCGTTGGCCCACTCCAATGCTCGACCCGTCAGGCAGGAGATGAGGAGGCTCACACTCTCCTCCCCCGAGGGAGTCGGCCTCACGGTCGCCAGGTATAACTGTAGTTGTAATAGAAATCCCTGGCACCCTGCCGCCCCAGATCCAGACGAGGAAGGGAATGGAGGAGGTGGACTCGTCGGGTGAGCCGGAGGTGAAGGGAGGAGACCACTCCTCTCCCATCGATCCATCCTCTCCATCATCTGGTCCATGGCTGACCCAATCCGATGGAGGACGGTGGTGTGATGGAGGACCCGTTCTTCCATCGATGGTAGAGGAGTGGTGGCTGCTTCTGCTGACTCCATGTCGTGGGTGCGGGCTTCTGTAACGCTTGGACGTCGTGGGTGTGGAGTCAGGCGCAGGAGGCAGAAAAATGTTTGGTACAATATATATTTAATAAGTACCACAAAAGAGAAATATGCCCAAACACAACAGGGCGTAACAAAAACCCAAAGTCCAATAACACGATACACTACACAAACACAGTGAAAACACGTAACAAGCCCGCACACAGAACAGGTGGAGAGGCGGGCTTAAATAACACCACTAGTTACCTAAATGAACACAGGTGCAACTAATAAAGACATAACTAACAGAAAAACGAAAAGGGGATCGATGGCAGCTAGTAGGCCGGTGACGACGACCGCCGAGCACCACCCGAACAGGGAGAGGAACCACCCTCGGCAGTAGTCGTGACACAAGGTCATTTTATTCAATATTTGAAGGAGAGAGCAGTCACTCCCCACAGTAAAATCCATCCTAAATCAACATTCCAAGTTGTTCTGTCCAGCAGATGTTGCAGCTAGCATCTCGTTACCATGGCAATTTTAATGCAGCACACATTTCATTTTTTTTTTAAGTAGAAACGTGTATATGACAAACACAAGGGTCATATATTTTGGGTTTGTATAGATTGTTTTATTTGCACTTGTAAAACGTTTCCATTCCCTTCAGGGAATATTTTTTTAAATTCATTATAGCAAATGATAGAATTAAAGGGAAACCAACTTCCTCTCCTATAATGGCTGAATTATGCCACTTGTAACGTCTTCAAGAGGCTAAAATGTATTGATTACGTACTATAGGTGTTGAACTAAGGTTGCATTTGCAATTGTAATTTAACAAACGTTTTTTTCTTTGCTTGCTCACCTCACTTTTCAAGAAATTAAATGTGTTAAACATATAATCAAATGTGTATTGCCTTAAGCAGGATAGTCCAAGTCAATAGGCTATTTAGGCTACTAGGAGACCTAGTATCAGAGCTATTGAAGGGATTCTATACTTTCTATACTGTCTCTGCCTACCAAAACATGCACATTATTTAAAGATGACTGAATTATTATCATGAGGTTACCAGCACCGCACAGTGAGTCGACCAATTTAAAATAGAGCATTATTGTCTCTAGCCACTAAAACGTGTTTCACCGTAGGCTACCTCTCGGCACCATCCTGTCGACCTCTCGTTCCTCCAATGGGGGGCTGGCCCCACAAGAAAAGCTGATTTAAGTGTAGTAAAATCCATGCACTGTCTGTAGCATGTAGTTCTCAGTAATTATAACATAATCAGACATATCTGCCTACACAAATTACATGACTGATTTTCTCCTTTAATTTCATTCCTTACTTTCTCTATGGTTCCTTTGGAACAAATCATGCATTTTCACAGCTGATCCCGGACTGAACCATTTGGGTTCTGAGGGGATTTATTTATCAACAAGTTCCACATTATTGTATTTAGTGGAAATATATCCTAACTTAATGAAGTCTTGAAGATGACTATGTTAATTTGATGACATTAATGTAATATATGTCATTTATAATAACAACCAATTTGTGTATTAATGGGAAGTAAAGAAAAATGTTTCCTTGTTTCGCCATGTCTAGACCATTCCAAAACCAGCTGTTCAGAACTAGCCCAAATGCATTTTGCGTCGATATAGTAGAGGACCACAACATATCTTTAATTATTGTAATTTATGCGGTCTTGCGGAGAAGAACATTGGTTTATGTGGATGTAACTTTGTTCCCCTGATTGTAACTGCTGGAACAGTGGACGGTAAGTAGCCTAGCCTTCTACAGCAAGGTAGCCATGAATCGAGCAATAACCCTGTAGCCTACTGTTTTAGGTTGGTTATTTTGTTGCGACTCTGATGCCAGTCAATGCTGATGTGCTCTTCCTGTATTATATACAGTGGCCTCCTAGGTTATAGCTGTGTAGGCCTAATACAAATATAATATTGTATGCTGCATAGGCTTATCGTTGCTGATATTGCAACGAGTACTATTTAGTGGTCAAATGTTTAGCCTATTCCTATCGGACATTAGGCTGCTGGCTTCCAGAGCGCTCGCTGTCAGAACCGCGGGGCTGCGCGTTGACAGATGACGGGGGCGCGCTTCAACGTCGGAAAATGTGACACACCGTCCATGCAGGAGGTAAGACAGCTAGCTGTTCGTTCAAAACACTGCCTTTTCGTAACTTGAGTGTCAGGGACAGTGTCAGGGTGATATTGTTGCCAAATGTTGTTTTAAAAGGCTTGCACGACGTTCAGCTAAATGTATGCTCAGTTTCACAAAAACTTTAATGTCCTCAATGATGGCATAAGACTGAATGAGAATAACAGTCGGTTTATAGTGAAAATAAATTCACCACACAGCTGTCAGGTACAGAGCTTTGCTATTCCATTTATTTATTGGAAATAAGTAGGCACTCCTCTCTGTCTCATGTGGAAGAAAGGCTGTTTCTTCAGACTATCCCTCTGTAGGGTTATGGTGTGTGTGTGTGTGTGTGTGTGTGTGTGTGTGTGTGTGTGTGTGTGACACAGGGAAATGACTGATTAAGACTATTTTAGGGATCTGGGGCACAGGATGTTGGCTGTGAATATTAGTCCTTCCTCTATCTCTTTCCCCCCCTCTGTCTTTCTGTCTCTCTGTGCTCATATGATGGAATACAGCAACCCAATTTTACAGTCCTGATAGTTGTTTTACAGTCCTGACAGTTGTTTTACAGTGCTGTTAGTTGTTCAGAAAGCTTGTGAACAATGATAGCATAAATATATAACATAAATTGTAGTGCTTGATTGAAGGACTCCCAAAGAGCAAAAATAAATGTGGTCTGTCAAAGTATAACCTGGCAAACGAACCTAAACTGCAGCAGATTACCCCTTGTATATACCAGCTAGAAGCTATATGGTATTGTTGAGGTCTATATTAACATTGTGCTCATGTGATGAGCTGCTAGATTAACCTAGATGTCACTGCAGTGATGAATCCATTAGGCAGGATTAGGCGGCTGCCTACGGTGGCAGATAGACGAGGGCGGCATTTTCTGAGCTAAACTGACCAAGACACACCTCCAACAACAACACATAAAACCTCACATAATTCTGACCCCCTAAAATGCCAATTTCTCTCAACCAGTGGCCTATGGGCTTTTTAGGTGAGCGCTGATGCGGCCCTGTGATAAACAATGCACACTTTGTCAACGGCAGGGGCGCAAAATATTTATCTTGTCCATTCCCAGCGCACCTCTCCAGGGTGCTGTTGGAGAGACTCATTGCTGGAGCGCTCCAACAACGTTCTGTCAAAGCAATCATCAAACATAAATGATGTAGTAGATATAGGATATCGTAGAAACAGTATGTGGCCTTTTCTGTAGCCTGCAGGCTGGAGATAAAATGTATAACAATGTAATGAGACGGACACTTTTTACATCATGCAGGATTCTCCGATCTATAACCTAACCAAATACAGTGCATTCAGAAAGTATTCAGACCCCTAGAATAGTGACCATCGGGTTCTTGGTCACATCCCTTAACAAGGTCCTTCTCCCCAGATTGCTCAGTTTGTCCGGAAGGCCAGCTCTAGGAAGAATCTTGGTGGCTCCAAACTTCTTCCATTTAAGAATGTTTGAGGCCACTGTGTTCTTGGGGGCCTTCAGTGCTGCAGAAATGTGTTGGTACCCTTCCCCAAGATCTGTGCCTCGACACAATACTGTCTCTGAGCTCTACGGACAATTCCTTCAACTGTTGGACCGTATATAGACAGGTGTGTGCCTTTCCAACTCCTGTCCAATCAATTGAATTTACCACAGGTGGACTCCAATCAAGTTGTAGAAACATCTCAAGGATTATCAATGCAAACAGGATGCACCTGAGCCCAATTTCGAGTCTCATAGCAAAGGGTCTGAATACTTAAGGTATTTCTGTTATTTATTTTCAATACATTTGCAAAAATGTAAAAAAACCTGTTTTTGCTTTGTCATTACGGGTATTGTGTAAATTGATGAGGAGAAAGAAATATTTGATCAATTTTAGAATAAGGCTGTAACGTAACAAAATCATAGACTATGATTGGTTCAGATTTGATGATGAACCTGATTTAAACATCCAGAAAAAAATAATTTTTCAATGTCCGGAAAAGACGCCTTTTCAACGTCCTGGAAAATGTGTATTTTAAACATACGTAAAATAAATGTTTTTACCTTTTATTAAGAACCTAAATTGAACCTTTTCAACGTCATTTTGCTCACTGGGAGTTTTTTTTGGGGGGGCGGGGGTCTTGCCTAGGGCAGGCAAGGAATGGCCCTGGATGAATCAGTACTAAGTAATCTCAGAGCCCAAAACCAAGTCTTAAAAGCCTGACAAGCTACTCGATCTGTCATGGGAGAACTGTACAGTGCCTTGCAAAAGTATTCATCCCCCTTGGCGTTTTTCCTATTTTGTTGCATTACAACCTGTAATTTAAATGGATTTTTATTTGGATTTACATACACAAAATAGTCCAAATTGGTGAGGTGAAATGAAAAAATAACTTGTTTCTAAAAAATAAAAAAACGAAAAGTGGTTTGTGCATATGTATTCACCCCCTTCGCTATGAAGCCCCTAAATGAGATTTGGTGCAACCAATTACTACCTTCAGAAGTCACATAATTAGTTAAATAAAGTCCACATGTGTGCAATCTAAGTGTCACATGATCTGTCACATGATCTCAGAATATATACACCTGTTCTGAAAGGCCCCAGAGTCTGCAACACCACTAAGCAAGGGGCACCACCAAGTAAGCGACACCAGGAAAGCCAAGGAGCTCTTCAAACAGGTCAGGGAAAAGTTGTGGAGAAGTACAGATCAGGGTTGGGTTATAAAAAAATATCAGAAACTTTTAACATCCCACAGAGCACCATTAAATCCATTATAAAAAAATGGAAAGAATATGGCACCACCACATACCTGCCAAGAGAGGGCCACCAACCAAAAGTAATGGATCAGGCAAGGAGGGCATTAATCAGACAGGCAACAAAGAGACCGAAGATAACCCCGAAAGAGCTGCAAAGCTCCACTGTAACGGTCGTCGTACGTAATGGACCAAGGCGCAGCGGGTTGAGTGCTCATATTTATTTTATTACGAACACCACATGAAAACAACAAGACGAAAAAATGAACGACAGCTAACAGTTCTACAGGCTAAACATAGCAGTGCACGAATACAACTTCCCACAAAGGGACAGGTAAAAACAGGCTACCTAAGTATGACTCTCAATCAGCAACAACGATGTACAGCTGTTCCTGATTGAGAGCCATACCAGGCCAACACAAAGAAATACACAACATAGATAGAACCTAGAATACGACACATAGAACATAACCCAAAAACACCGGAATACTCAAACCAAACACCCCTCTACATAAACACACACCCCGAACCACATAAAACAAATACCCCCCTGCCACGTCCTGACCAAACTACAATAACAAATGACCCCTTTACTGGTCAGAATGTGACATCCACAGCAGAGATTGGAGTATCTGTCCATAGGACCACTTTAAGCAGTACATTCCACAGAGCTGGGCTTTACGGAAGAGTGGCCAGAAAAAAGCCATTGCTTAAAGAAAAAAATAAGCAAACGCGTTTGGTGTTCGCCAAAAGGCATGTGGGAGACTCCCCAAACATATGGAGGAAGGTACTCTGGTCAGATGAGACTAAAATTGAGCTTTTTGGCCATCAAGGAAAACTCTATGTCTGGTGCAAACACAACACCTCTCATCACCCCGAGAGCATCATCCTGCATCATGCTGTGGGGATGTTTTTCATCGGCAGGGACTGGGAAACTGGTCAGAATTGAAGGAATGATAGATGGCGCTAAATACAGGGAAATTCTTGAGGGAAACCTGTTTCAGTCTTCCAGAGATTTGGGACTATGTCACGTCCTGACCATAGTAAGTTGTGATTTTCTATGGTAGAGTAGGTCAGGGCGTGACAGGGGGTGTTTGTCTGTTTTTGTATTTCTATGTTCAGTTTCTAGTTTTGTATTTCTATGTTGGTTTTTGTTTGGCATGACCTCCAATTAGAGGCAGCCGGTTGTCGTTGTCTCTAATTGGAGGTCATATTTAAGTTGATGTTTGTCCCACCTGTTTTTGTGGGTGATTATCTTTTGAGTAGTGTGTTTTCCTCTCTGCGTCACGGTTTGTTGTTTTTGTATTTTCAAGTATTTGGTGTTTTGCAACGTTTCACAATAAATATAAGTATGTGGAACCACAACCATGCTGCGTGTTGGTCCGATCATTTCGACAGCCGTGACAGACTGGGACGGAGGTTCACCTTCCAGCAGGACAATGACCCTGAGCATACTGCTAAAGCAACACTCGAGTGGTTTAAGGGGAAACATTTAAATGTCTTGGATTGGCCTAGTCAAAGCCCGGACCTCAACTCAATTGAGAATCTGTGGTATGACTTAAAGATTGTGGTACACCAGCGGAACCCATCCAACTTCAAGGAGCTGTAGCAGTTTTGCCTTGAAGAATGGGCAACAATCCCAGTGGCTAGATGTGTCAAGCTTATAGAGACATACCCCATGAGACTTGCAGCTGTAATTGCTGCAAAAGTTGGCTATACAAACTATGTACTTTGGGGGGGTGAATAGTTATGCATGCTCAAGTTGTCCGTTTTTTTGTCTTATTATTTGTTTGTTTCACAAAAAAAATATTTTGCATCTTCAAAGTGGTAGATATTTTGTGTAAATCAAATTATACAAACCCCCCAAAAATCAATTTTAATTACAGGTTGTAAGGCAACAAAATAGGAAAAATGCCAAGGGGGAGAATACTTTCGCAAGCCACTGTAACTAATCTCTGCAACCTGAACTAAATCAGCTGCTCGATTTTAAAATGTTAATGTTAAGGCTAACTGTCTGTCTCTGTTATCAGATGATGTGAACTCTGACCTCTGGCGGTTGGTGTACTGATGATGACGAAGCTAACCGTACTAAACTGTTGACCCATCCTTCTGCCTCTGAACAGGTCCAAGCACCACCATGCCTCAGGTACACAGACTTGTTATACTACAATATATTCTACATTATACTTCATAATATATAGATACTTTATCATGATGAGTTGCTAGGTTACAAACTTAATGCTGGCTATTGTACAATATGACAAGAGTCATATCTGCCTTTCTCTCGCTTTCTCTCTCTGTCTTCCTCCCCTTTATCTTTCTATCTCCTCCATACAACTCTGACCCCTTCCCCTTCTCTCTCTCCAGCCAGGTAGCAGTGGGATGGAGCCTGTCTTTGGTGAGGCCTATGGGACCAACGGGTTATCTGTGACCTTAGAGCCATTCACCATCTCTCCTACAGGGGGCAGTACAGAGTCAGACAACGTAGGTACAGTGGAAAACATTTGTCACTTGTGTATGTCCCATGTCTGAATCAGTGGAGGCTGCTGAAGGGAGGCCAGGTCATATTAATGGCTGGAATGGAGTAAATGGAATGGCATCAAACACATGGAAACCATGGGTTTGATGTGTTTGATACCATTCCGCTCCAGCAATTACCACGAGCCCCAACTCCCCAATTAAGGTGACACCAACCTCCTGTGGTCTGACTCAGTCCCTGATTAGAGGGGATGGAAGAATGAAAACCATCAATGCTATTGACCTCTGGATCTGGAATTGAATACCACAGAAGTAAGACAGACTATGTGTTTGGTCTCTGTTGTAGTGTCCTAAGGGTGTGGTGGTGATGTTGGGGGCCCCAGCCCTGTCCCTGTGTCGAGGCCAGCAGCCTGGATGTGAGCTACTCAGTGATCTCTTGGAGGATGTGATCACTGATGACACACACACCTCCGAGCGTCGCTGGGACATCTCAGCCCTGGATGACATCACACACTACGCCAAAGGCAGCCCAGAGGGGGCACCACCGAGCTGCGAGAGCTCCTCCGTCTCACCTGAGGTATGAGTTACTCTTAACCACAGATTATCCAGATTAACATCCTCACTAACCTTCACCATTAGATCCTGGGAAGTCACTTCAGGTTCTGGAGATCTACAGGGTGTACAGCTGTTTTTTCCAGCCAAGCACTAACACAACTGAGGAAACTATTGATTAGTTGAGTCTGATGTGGGTCCATGGGCAGTCCTTAGGAACTCTGACCATGGTTTAGAGCAAACTTCTACCTACTCTGTTTTGATCTCCACAGGGAGGCAGAGAAGAACCATGGTTATCCCTGAGACCAGGGGGCAGGCAGCTGAGGAACCCCACAGACCTCACACCCTGTGTAGGGTTGGGGGCTGGACACCTCCTCCTGGCTGGTAGATATCCGGAGTCCTGGAGCCAAGAGGCTGGAGGGCGGGAGAGTGAAGCTAGGGAAGGGCTGCAGCAAGTGGGGCAGGAAGAGATGGTACATAACTACTCTCTACAGAGTGAGCCAGACACTGAGTCTAGTCAAGGAACAGACAGCGATATTGGAGAGGAAGAGGAGGAGAAGGAGGAAGATGGGAAAGGGGAAGAGGAGAAGGGGAGAGAAGCCATGGAGGAAGAGAATGGGAAGGAAAAGGAGGAGCTTCAGTCCCATAAGAGACAAAAGAAACGCCGGCATTACTGGGAATGTAGCCTCTTCAGTGAGGCAGACCTGGGGAGAGATGGAGAGAAAGATAGAGGGAAAGCCAAAGAGAGATATGAAGAAAGAGATGAAGATAAATATGAAGGGGATATAATCTGGGGCCCTAGCACCCTACCCACCACCTTGTGCCTGAAAGAGGTCGGGACCTCCACCAATGGTGAGACCTCAACCCCAAGCCATAAGACCCACTAATGTACAATAGAATAAGGAAAGGAAGATGTAAAACATTTTTACAGTGTATATGTTCTTAATTTTTATAAATGTATCAATACTCATTTGGTGGGTCACATACATACTAGGAAAGTGTTAATTTTAAAGGGATACTTTGAGATTTTGGCAATGAGGCCCTTTATCTACTTCCCCAGAGTCAGATGAACACAGATGATACCATTTTTATGTCTCTGTGTCCGATATGAAAGAAATTCGAGGTAGTTTCGCGAGCCAATGCTAACTAGAATTAGCGCACTGACTGGAAGTCTGAGTATCGACTAGCATAAATCTGATATCCACGACTTCATCTGACTCTGGGGAAGCAGATAAAAGGCCTCATTGCCAAAATCCCCAAGTATCCCTTTAACACCGTGGGTGTTAAAATTCAGAAGTAAAATTTGCTGCTTCAACCGCACCATCTCTCATTTCTATTGCCAAACACAAATACTTTGTTAGTGGAGTCTAAAGTATAGCTGCATTAGCTGCACGGTCAGTTGCGTCTCGAGTGCTTGGAAACATACAATTACATTTAGTCATTTAGCAGATGTTCTTATCCAGAGCGACTTACAGACTTACTTATGTAAAACCAACCACAAACTCCTGTGTGTTCCCCAGGTAAGCGAGGCCAGAGGAAGGCCCGTCGTACAGATGCCAGTGACCTGACCCCCAGCCCTGGGAAGCTACAGAGCTTGGGAGAGCAGCTCCATACACTCAGCTCTGCTCTGGAGGGCCTGACTCCTGTCAGTGACCTGCCTGTTACTGCCAGGGCCCCAACACGAAAGGAGAGGAACAAACTGGCCTCCAGGTACACGTACACACTAGGACACGGACACATACACACGACTTACCTGTCTAACTATAGAGGCATAATTCGCTAGTGGCTTTTCCACACTGCACTTTCAGAAGTACATTTGATTTGTACAGCAGGGTGTCCCAGATGGAAGTACCACTCAACAGAACTGTGCTGTGTTAAATTCAACCTGCGTCTAGCTAAGTGCTAGTGAGGTCGAGTGTCGACTGTCTCTCTCTCTCACTCTGTCTCTCACTCTCTGTCTCTCTCCCTGTCTCTCTCTATTTCCTTGTCTTTCTCTATCTCTCTCACTCTGTCTGTCTGTCTGTCTGTCTGTCTGTCTGTCTCTCTCTCACACTCTCTCGCTGTCTCTCTCTCGCTCACACTCTCTTCTCTCTGTCTCTCAATTCAACTTCAATTTAAGGGCTTTATTGGCATGGGAAACATATTTACATTGCCAAAGCAAATGAAATAGATAATAAAACATTGACTGGTAACATTACACTTACAAAAGTTCCAAAATAATAAATACATTTAAAATGTCATTACAGTGTTGTAATGATGTATAAATAGTTAAAGTACCTTAAGTGAAAATAAATAAACATAAATAGGTTGTATTTACAGTGGTTTTTGTTCTTTACTGGTTGCCCTTTTCTTGTGGCAACAGGTCACAAATCTTGCTGCTGTGATGGCACACAGTGGTATTTCACCCAATAGATATGGGAGTTTATCAACACTCCCATCTCTCTCTCTCGCTCTCTCTCTCTCTCTCTCTCTCTCGCCCTTTCTCTCCACAGAGCATGTCGGCTGAAGAAGAAAGCCCAGCATGAGGCCAACAAAATCAAACTGTGGGGTCTGAACCAGGAGTATGGTGAGTTATTTCTTCCGATTTATAATCAGTGACCCACCTAAAACTGCTGTTAGGGGTTCTGTTGGTGATCCACCAAGTAGAGAAAGATTGTGTTTCTAGCGAGGACCCTGTCTCAATCTAGCTGGTCCCTGATCTGTATATGCAGTCTTAGGACTTGATAATACAGAGCAATCAGATTTGGGACCACGCTATTCTCAAGATGTGACCTAATCAACCAGAAGCCACAGGGTCCTGACCACTGGAGGCTCCTCAGAGTAGGAAGGGGAGGGCAATGCTACTAAATTAATTTCTGAAAAGATAAAATGGTTCAACATTAAAAAAGCTATCCTTTTTAGATAAAACTATACTAAATATATTCACGTCACCAAATAACTGATTAAAACACACTGTTTTGCGATGAAAGTCTACAGTAGCCTCAACAGCACTCTGTAGGGTAGCACCATGCTGTAGCTGGAGGACAGCTATCTTCCATCCTCCTCTGGGTACATTGACTTCAATACAAAACCTAGGAGGCTCATGGTTCTCAGCTCCTTCCATAGACTTACACAGTAACTATGACGACTTCCGGAGGACGTCCTCCAACCTATCAGAGCTCTTGCAGTATGAACTGACATGTTGTCCATCCAATCAAAGGAACAAAGAATGAATCTAGTACTGAAGGCATAAGCTACAGCTAGCTAACACTGCAGTGCAGTGGTGAGTAGTTCACTCCAAGAGAGTTAAAGACAATAGATTGGATTGTGGCTTTACTTACACATTAGTTCTAGTTTGTTGACTATAATATTAATATGGTGACAACAATGTAGGCTTAGCGGTTAGCGTTATGGTATGAAGGTTTGGCTTGGAGAGGTTTTTGCGCTTGGTCATAGACAGCTGTTGTGTTATGCACTGAAGTCCACAAGCGAAGGAAAAATGTGAGAGGAGAGCGCGTAAATGGAAAAAGGGATTATACAGCGAGCATTAGCAATGATTCCGTATTTGTCGGCTATGAAAGTGAACTGTGTGTGCGGATGATCAGGGGTGTATTCATTCTGACAATTCTGTCTTAAACAGAAGCAAACGGAACGGGGAAGGACCTACCTGAATTTGTCCAATACAAACTCTTCTTTTAGTTGCAAAACATTCTGTTTTGACTAATGATTCCACCCCAGATCAGCTAGATGCAGGCAAGAGTGTGCAAGGCGGTACTGAATGTGTCACTGTCTGTCACCTTGATTATTCCAAAAAAATCCACCTCTCTAATCTTAAACGGCACCAACCGCCACTGGCTCTAACACACTGTTGTAGATAATGATCTCTTTCATACAATCCTTTTTCACACTTAACATGGCCTATGTGCTTTAAATATACATTTTTATGATTTAATTTATACTGAGACTTTCCAAGGGAATTTAGCCAGTATGCAGCCATTTTAGCTCATTCAGTCAATCCTTCATGTCTCTGGTGGTGTAATTCCTTCAGATGGCCTGCTGTGGGCAGTGCTGCAGGTAAAGGAGCTGATCCGCCAGAGAGTGGAGAGCAGAGAGGAAGACACAGAGAGAGGATGTCTGAGAGAGAGACTAGAGGACATTCTGAAGGAATCAGCTGGTGAGTAGTGAGTATGTAGTCTGTTTGGACAGTCATGAGACCCTGTGAGTGTGACTGTATTTTAATGTAAGTATGTTAATTGTATGGATGTGTGTTTGTGGGTATTTGCGCATGCGTGCATGTGTGTGCAGGGCCACGTGTAGCAGGACGAGGCAAAGCGTTTGTGGAGAGGATCTTGAAGAACCCTGCCGGGGAACAGAGCACCAGAGAGACTAAGGCAGAAGGAGGGTCATCAGACCCTAGCCACTAACCTCTTCTCCCCACCAGAGTCACTACTCTTCTTGCTTCACTTTGCACTTTCTAACATGGAGAGAAGGTAGGATAGGCAGGCAGGCAGGCAGGCAGGCAGGCAGGCAGGCAGGCAGGCAGGCAGGCAGGCAGGCAGGCAGGCAGGCAGACAGACAGACAGACAGACAGACAGAGAGCATCTGCTGTGTCTTGGCCTCTAGCTGTTACAGTATAGCTGATGAGTGTCTCAGAATATTAACGTGTGGCATGCTTGTGTAAGATTGTGTGCGTGTGAGGGAGGAAGTGTGCATAATTCCAGTGTATCTATTGCATTATGTACTATAGTATATACCATCGTGCCTTAAGGAGGACACTGTGTGCTGCTAGCTAGTCGTAGTTATACACTATCTATTATGGAAGAACAGGGAGAGGAGTGACAGTGAGTATGGTGCTTATAACAGTGGACATGATGACTAAGCTGTTTATCTTGACGTCCATTTTGAATCGTACTGTAAACCAAAAGTGCATAGATAAACAGACAGATAGGGGGAAGGACTTTGGCATCACGTGAATGTTGCACAGTGCTTCTCAAAGATGCTGAATGCTGCTTGCATGGTCATTTTATATGTCTCTGCATTCCTTACAAAGTAAATGATGTTCCTCTACAGATCCTCTTTAAAACTGATGTCATAATGTACTGTACTTCTCTACTGATGAACCTGTGTAGAGAGGATAAAAAAAAACTTCAACCAGGGAAACTCCCGTCCTCAGGAGGACCCTGTGTTTGCTGGTTTTATTTTCTTCCTGTAAATCAGTGACTGAACTGCTACCTGGGAAACCTGGACCCATGTTCACAAAGACGCTCGGCGTGCTGATCTAGGATCAGTAGATCATAATTAATAGGATTACATGGACAGGGGGAGACCTAATCCTAGATCAGCATTCCTTCCCTGAGACACTTTTTTAACATGGGCCCAGGCGTGTCTTCTCTCGTCAATGAGTGCCACAGTCCCACAGGGAGAAGAGAGAACAGCGGACACTGCTGCACCCCTGAGTACCAGAGTTGTCCATCCATGTCCTAAATCCACAGTACTGTAACTGTTAGAGAGATCCACATCAATGGTTTCAAATCTGATTCATACATTTCATATATCTGATGAATCTATCTGATTTTTCATCTGATTCATCTATTTAGGTCCATTGTGCTTTTTGTAGCCTGTGCCTTTGAATGTTCTTGGAGAGCAATATATTAATACGCACACCACCACATCTCTCTCTGCTTCTCTTTGTGCTACTGAGAATATAGAAAACACAACTCATTCAGAGATAACAAATACCCTCCCATACAAACCTGAACGTTTACTATTTTCTCATTTGCAAAATGGAAATGAGTACATCTGTCCTGAGGTGAGTTTTGAGAGGAAAGGTGTAGTGTGGCCATTCGGTCAGTATAGTCCCTATAATCCCAGGCCTGTATTCATAAAGCATCTTAAAATGCTGAACTAGGATCATTTTAGATCATGATGAATAAGATTACTTGGACAGGGAGGACCTGATCCTAGATCAGCTTTTATTTACATTTAAGTCAAGCTAGCTAGATGTGACACTCCTACTATAGGACTCTTTATGGATATGGACCCAGAGCTTTCCTTCACTCCAAGTCCTGTCATTGCACTTCACATACTTGAATGTAGGAGCACAGTAGTCTATTTACTTGAAAGATGGAGCACATTGAGAAATACAAGGTCCTGCTACAGTATGTTACTGTATTACTGACACTGCAGGGGTCATGAACTGCCCGGCCACAGATCTTGGCAATAATCCTCAATTGAATGGACGAGTGACCATATCTTCAATTAATCCCAAACAATAATGGAACTGCTCATGAAAGTATTATGTCTTAACATGCGTGCACAAACACACACATGAAAAGAAGTGATACAAAAAAATAACATGTCATATAGTTGATCATAACTAATAATTGAGAAGTTTGCACATTTATTGAATTTATAGATTTTGAAGAAGTACTGTATATCATGATCAAGGGAACAGATTTGTCTGGGAAATTAACATGTAAGGAGTTATAGGCCTTAACAGACCAGTTATAGGCCTTAACAGACCAGGCCTTAACAGACCAGTTATAGGCCTTAGCAGACCAGTTATAGGCCTTAGCAGACCAGGCCTTAGCAGACCAGTTATAGGCCTTAACAGACCAGTTATAGGCCTTAGCAGACCAGTTATAGACCTTAACAGACCAGGCCTTAGCAGACCAGTTATAGGCCTTAACAGACCAGGCCTTAGCAGACCAGTTATAGGCCTTAGCAGACCAGGCCTTAGCAGACCAGTTATAGGCCTTAACAGACCAGTTATAGGCCTCAGCAGACCAGTTATAGACCTTAACAGACCAGGCCTTAGCAGACCAGTTATAGGCCTTAACAGACCAGGCCTTAGCAGACCAGTTATAGGCCTTAGCAGACCAGTTATAGGCCTTAACAGACCAGGCCTTAGCAGACCAGTTATAGGCCTTAACAGACCAGTTATAGGCCTTAGCAGACCAGTTATAGGCCTCAGCAGACCAGTTATAGGCCTCAGCAGACCAGTTATAGGCCTTAGCAGACCAGTTATAGGCCTCAGCAGACCAGTTATAGGCCTTAGCAGACCAGTTATAGGCCTCAGCAGACCAGTTATAGGCCTCAGCAGACCAGTTATAGGCCTTAGCAGACCAGTTATAGGCCTCAGCAGACCAGTTATAGGCCTCAGCAGACCAGTTATAGGCCTCAGCAGACCAGTTATAGGCCTCAGCAGACCAGTTATAGGCCTCAGCAGACCAGTTATAGGCCTCAGCAGACCAGTTATAGGCCTTAGCAGACCAGTTATAGGCCTCAGCAGACCAGTTATAGGCCTTAGCAGACCAGTTATAGGCCTTAGCAGACCAGTTATAGGCCTTAACAGACCAGGCCTTAGCAGACCAGTTATAGGCCTCAGCAGACCAGTTATAGGCCTTAGCAGACCAGTTATAGGCCTCAGCAGACCAGTTATAGGCCTCAGCAGACCAGTTATAGGCCTTAGCAGACCAGTTATAGGCCTCAGCAGACCAGTTATAGGCCTCAGCAGACCAGTTATAGGCCTTAGCAGACCAGTTATAGGCCTCAGCAGACCAGTTATAGGCCTCAGCAGACCAGTTATAGGCCTTAGCAGACCAGTTATAGGCCTCAGCAGACCAGTTATAGGCCTCAGCAGACCAGTTATAGGCCTTAGCAGACCAGTTATAGGCCTCAGCAGACCAGTTATAGGCCTTAGCAGACCAGTTATAGGCCTCAGCAGACCAGTTATAGGCCTCAGCAGACCAGTTATAGGCCTTAGCAGACCAGTTATAGGCCTCAGCAGACCAGTTATAGGCCTCAGCAGACCAGTTATAGGCCTTAGCAGACCAGTTATAGGCCTCAGCAGACCAGTTATAGGCCTCAGCAGACCAGTTATAGACCTTAGCAGACCAGAGGCAGTTGTTCCAGAAAGCTGTGTATTGTCGAGTTATCTGCTAGAATACTTATTCCCAGTCTTACTTAAGCCTTAACCTATTCATCTGAGCTTGCAGTAGTTAACATGTAATAAGCCATTTGTAATGTGTTAACCCTTTATAAACATGTATGAAACATTTATTAGCTTTGGGGCTATGCATGAAAAAGAGAAACACAAAAAAAGTGTCATACAAATAGAAACATATTGTTTTGTTCCGTCTGTTCAGTCTGTTCAGTCTGTTCAGTCCGTTCAGTCCGTTCAGTCTGTTCAGTCTGTTCAGTCTGTTCAGTCCTTTCAGTCTTTTCAGTCCGTTCCGTCCGTTCAGTCCTTTCAGTCCGTTCAGTCCTTTCAGTCCGTTCAGTCTTTTCAGTCCGTTCAGTCCGTTCAGTCTTTTCAGTCCGTTCAGTCCGTTCAGTCCGTTCAGTCTTTTCAGTCTGTTTAAATGTATATTTTACTATCTTGAAGCTGCTGCTATGTCAATAAAAATCTATATTCTTAAAATGCCAAGTGTGAATTGATGAATTGATTCTATGATCAATGTGTGCTTCCATCTTAATTGAAATAATCAATGGGTGCGTCCATAAATAACAATTTTGTGTAAATGAGCTATTAGTCTGCACACACAGCAAAACTATACAGACAGACAGACACACAACTTACCTGTCTAACCAGACTCCTAGTTTTCTGTAAACCTGCACTTCTGAGTCGCCTGTTGAGGGTAAAGTGTAGCTCAATGCTGTAACATTCTGTTTTCAAGAGTTCAGCTCTGTTGGATCCACAACACAACTCTGGGATTTGGTTAGAGGTATTGAAATATCTTGAGATATCTTTGGTTAGAGAAATTGATATACCATGAAAATTTAAAACAAAAGCTTCTCCAAGTGCGGCTTAACTTTTGGGGGAGGTGCCAATTTAAGAGAGTAAGTTGTTAAAAGTGAAAGTAACTTTCAGAAGTTATTCCAGGATAGGGAGTGAAAATGGCTTAGAGATCTTGTTAACCAGAGGAGGACCTCTCCTTTCCTGTATGCTGCGGCATCTTTAAGAATCCTGCCCTACTGTCATGTAGCCACAGCTTCAGTAAGGCCTGTCTACAGGAATGCTGTTCTGAGAAAGTATCCCAGGAAGTCCAGTTTGTAGGAGATGTCCGATGTCTGAACCTCCATGTAACTTGGCTCTAATGAACCTGTGTGTGAGGCCTTTTGGGGCCCCTGAGAGGCGCAGTGGTCTAAGGCACTGCATCTCAGTGCTAGAGGTGTCACAACAGACACCCTGGTTTGATTCCAGGCTGTATCACAACCGGCCATGTTTGGGAGGCCCTTGGGTGGGGCACAATTGGCCCAGTGTCGTCGGGTTTTGGCCGGTGTAGGCCGTCATTGTAAATAAGAATTTGTTTTTAACTGGCTTGCCTTGTTAAATTTCCCCAAAAAATATAAATAATTATGCAGGAGCGAAGTCAGAGAGCTTCAGCGGGGTCTAAGGTGCTCTGCAGTGTACATTGTGAGAAACTCAAGCTCTTCTGTCTGAAGGATAAACAGCCTGTCTGCTTGGTGTGTCAGACCTCAAAGAAACATACATCTCATGACTGTGTCCCCATAGATGAGGCTGTACAGGATCATAAGGTAAGAGAAAGACAACCATTTGGAAATCTGTGATAGAGCAATGGTATAAACAATGAGATTTGAACTTTTTGATTGACTGAAAATCAGGCTGCAGTGATAGACTTGTGGTGTTCAGATGTTCACTCAAGTCTAGATATGGTGTCTTCAATGAGGTTCTGTTTCATTCCAGGAGGAACTCCAGAGATCTTTGGAGCTCTTACAGGAGAAGGTGAAGGTCTTTAATAAAGTTTACCTGTGATAAAACAGAAGAGCACATTAAGGTCAGTACTGTATATATTGTTCAGGGTTAATTGTTCAATTACATATGTTCTTGTTCTGTTCAGTATTAGATCCTGTTACTTTAGGAAAGATGTGGTGTCACGTGTCAGGATCTGCATGCATATTCACTAACAGTTTTCTGGTACAATAACAACCCTGTATGAACACTATGAGATATTAGACCTCTTCCTCCCAGTGCCTCCAGAGCCAAGCCCAGCACACAGACAAGCAGATTAACGAGGAGTTTGAGAAGCTTCACCAGTTTCTACGAGAGGAAGAGGAGACCAAGATAGCTGCATTAAAAGAGGAAGAGGAGGCCAAGATAGCTGCACTGAAGGAGGAAGTGGAGGCCAAGATAGCTCCACTGAAGGAGGAAGAGGAGCAGAAGAGTCAGTTGATGATGGAGAGATGAGCAGAGAGATATCATCCCTTTCAGACACAATCAGAGCCATTGAAGAGGACATCTTGTTCCTCCAGGTAAGAACTTCTCACTCTCTCTCCAATGTACAGGTAGATTGTAAAATCATTAAAATACTGACTATTATATAATTGATGGTATTATGACTAATCTACTATTCTGTTCCTCTTCAGAACTTCAAGGCCATGAAGAAAAGGTCAAATATCTGACTTTTGTCTCTCTCTTTTCTGTTCTGAGCCCAACCCCACAGCAGCACTGACTCCTGAATGTTCTTCCAGAGCCCAGTACACACTACCAGATCCACAGCTGGTCTCAGGAGCGCTGATAGACGAAGCCAATCACCTGGGAAACCTACAGTTCAGACTCTGGGAAAAGATGCAGGGGATTGTCAAAAACAATGAGTACTGGACAAGAGAGGATGTGGTTGAGAATAACAATAGATTATATAATTGAATTTAAAATAGATGGTTTAATACGTGTCTAATAAAAGAGTATTGTCTACATTACAATGTCTCTGTGTTCGTTTTGAAGCTCCTGTGATTCTGGACCCCAACAATGCAAATCCCATGCAAATCTGACCAGTGTGAGACATTCAGGCAAAAGGCAGCAGCTCCCTGACAACTCAGAGAGAATCATGAAGTATGCAAATATTCTGGGCTCTGAGGGTTCAGCTCAGGATAGCACAGCTGGGAGGTGGAGGTGGGGAACCATCCTGACCGGAACCTGGGCATGGCTAAAGAGTCTGTTGACAGGAAGGGGGAGCTGAAGGCATCACCAAATTATGGAATCTGGATTCTACCGCTGAAGAATGGTAAGTATACAGGACGACAAGATGAAACCCTCCCTCTGAAGCTGAGACCCCAGAGGATCAGAGTGCAGCTGGACTACGACAGTGGGAATGTGTCCTTCTACAACCCCAAACATATGACACATATCTACACTCCTAAAGACACATTTACAGAGAGGCTCCACCCATACGTCTCTATTTGATCACCTGGTAATTCCAACAACCCTGTAATACAGGTTTACCAATCAGAGGTGTCTCTGACAGTGATGTCATCTCAATGAGAAGAGTGTGTTTGTTTGTTTGAAATAATTCTGATTATTTAAAAATAATTTCTGTGCTTTATAGAAACTATAGAATAGAAACATTCAAACAATGTGAATTATTATAATATTCAGTATAGCTATAGCTTTTAAGAATCAGCTGTTTATAATAGTCAATATTTCCAGGGTATATCATACATGTAATGCTTACACAACATGTTTTGCTTTTAATACAAAATATGTTTAACCTATAAGTTACAACATATTTTTGTGACTAAAAACATCTCTATGAAATGAATCTAAGACTATGTGGGCCGAATAAGAGCTCTCTCTCTCTCTCTCTCTCTCTCTCTCTCTCTCTCTCTCTCTCTCTCTCTCTCTCTCTCTCTCTCTCTCTCTCTCTCTCTCTCTCTCTCTCTCTCTCTCTCAATTAAATGTCAATTTAATGGGCTTTATTGGCATGAGAAACATATGTTAACATTGCCAAAGCAAGGGAAATAGATATTATACAAAGTGAAATAAACAATAAAAATGTAAAGTAAACATTACACTCACACAAGTTCCAAAATAATAAAGACATTTCAAATGTCATATTATGTTTATATAAAGTGTTGTAACGATGTGCAAATAGTTAAAGTACAAAAGGGAAAAGAAATAAACATAAATATGGGTTGTATTTATAATGGTGTTTGTTCTTCACTGGTTGCCCTTTTCTTGTGGCAACAGGTCACCAGTCTTGCTGCTGTGATGGCACACTGTTTTTTTACCCAATTGATATGGGAGTTTATCAAAATCGGATTTGTTTTCGAATTCTTTGTGGGTCTGTGTAATCTGAGGGAAAAATGCGTCTCTAATATGGTCATACATTTGGCAGGAGGTTAGGAAGTGCAGCTCAGTTTCCACCTCCTTTTGTGGGCAGTGTGCACATAGCCTGTCTTCTCTTGAGAGTCAGGTCTGCCTACGACGGACTGTACATAGTCAAAGCTTTCCTTAATTTTGTGTCAGTCACAGTGGTCAGGTATTCTGCCACTGTTTACTCTCTGTTTAGGGCCAAATAGCATTCTATTTTGCTCAGTTGTTTTGTAAATTCTTTCCAATATGTCAAGTAATTATCTTTTTGTTTTCTCATGACTTGGTCGGGTCTAATTGTGTTGCTGTCCTGGGGCTGTGTGGGGTCAGTTTGTGTTTGTGAACAGAGCCCCAGGACCAGCTTGCTTAGGGGACTCTTCTTCAGGTTCATGTCTCTGTAGGTGATGGCTTTGTTATGGAAGGTTTGGGAATCGCTTCCTTTTAGGTGGTTGTAGAATTGAATGTCTCTTTTCTGAATTTTGATAATT